>NC_084581.2:18172500-18185000 GCF_033978685.3 Nerophis lumbriciformis
GAAATTTACAATTAGATTAATCAATCAATCAATCAAAGTTTATTTTTATTGACCTTAATCACGGGTGCTCGAAGGGTTGCAAATAATAAGAGTCTAGAGGGAGGAAAATACAATAACAACTGCTGCTGTGTCAGCATTGTCACAGTCACTACATGACGCATAAGAGGAGGGCGGATCGATCCATAAATTGGTAGTATCGACGACACGAAGAGCAGTGTTAAAATATGATCGATACTGTAGTGATTAGGTTATTATTTTTCCATCCATCCATTTGCTACCGCTTATTCCCTTTGGGGTCGCGGGGGGCGCTGGAGCCTATCTCAGCTACAATCGGGCGGAAGGCGGGGTACACCCTGGACAAGTCGCCACCTCATCGCAGGGCCAACACAGATAGACAGACAACATTCACACTCACATCCACACACTAGGGCCAATTTAGTGTTGCCAATCAACCTATCCCCAGGTGCATGTTTTTGGAGGTGGGAGGAAGCCGGAGTACCCGGAAGGAACCCACGAAGTCACGGGGATAACATGCAAACTCTACACAGAAAGATCCCGAGCCCGGGATTGAACCCAAGACTACTCAGGACCTTCGTATTGTGAGGCAGATGCACTAACCCCTCTTCCACCGTGCTGCCCGTTATTATTTTTATTTTCTCAAATTCATTTTTTGGTTGTTTTTGTTTTAACTCGGGGAATACTTCCCTAGACAAAGGAAGACGTTGAGGATAAAAACCAAAGAATTTAAAAGGGAAATAGATAGTAGTCACTTATGGATGTTGGTTATCAGGATTGGCAGCATAAAACCCTGATTGGAACAGCTTTAACAATTGCAAATGTAATGAATTATCATTGTTGTCAAACAGATCCAACGTGCTGCAGGAGAGCCTCATCAAGCTAGTGGAGGCGTGCAACGACCAGTCCCACAACATGGACCGCTGGCTCAGTAAGCTGGAGGCGTCCAGCTGGTTGGCCCACATCAAGGAGATCCTGACCACGGCCTGCTTGGCGGCCCAGTGCATCGATAGGTCAGAGTTGATTGTGGATGACCCCTTTTGAAAGGTCTCCTTGTATTAATGCATGTTGTGTCTCAGGGAGGGAGCGTCTGTACTTGTCCACGGAACAGAAGGCACAGACTCTACACTGCAGGTCACCTCCTTGGCTCAGATCATTCTGGATCCAGCCTGCAGGACGATCAGAGGCTTCCAAGGCCTGGTGGAGCGTGAGTGGCTCCAGGTAAGCTCAGTAAACCTGGCATTTAAAATAATACAAAATTATAATTGTTTTATCTCTCTTCATCTATCAAGGCGGGTCACCCGTTCCAGCAACGTTGTGCCCAGTCGGCCTATTCGAGTGGCAAACTTCGCCAGGAGGCTCCCGTCTTCCTCCTCTTCTTGGACTGCGTGTGGCAGATCCTCCGGCAGTTTCCGTGCTCCTTTGAGTTCGGCGAGAGCTTCCTGGTGTTGCTTTTTGAGCACGCCTACGCTTCGCAGTTTGGTACTTTTCTGGGCAACAGTGCTGCGGAGAGGTAAATCAGCAACCACAATATTCGGTGCAGTCTAAACAGGTCAATTACAAGTAGGGGTGCAACGATACACAAAATACTCAGTATTTTAGTGTCACGGTTCGATATATTTTCGATACCAAAAAAGAGACGACATTTCCAAGCCATTTTGTACTTGTAGTTCATTAAAATTATTTGTTTCAACTTAAAAGTACAGTTTTTTGATTAAATTCAATGTATCTGGTGCAGCTGTACCTGCCCCATTTTCTGCTGCGCTTACTTAGCACAATATAAAACAAAAACAGCAGCTTGTAAAAAATAAAAATAATGAAATTTAAAAAATGCATCTGATAAATCACCCATCTTCTGTGGTGCATTCTTAGCAGCAGAGTAACAGCGGGCGCAATACAAAAACTGCTGTCTCTAATTGGGCTTTTGTCTTGTACAAAACATGAACTATGGTATCGGTAAAATAGGTTTGTGAAGGAATCTTGTAACGGAGCTTAAGTGTCCGCAGCAAACTCTACATTTTCCACAACAGAAAAGGGTTGCATGTCAACAGCCATAAAAGTAGCGATTGATTTCTTTTGCCCTCTATGAATCATGTGCTAATGCAGTGGTCACCAACTTTTTCGAGCCCAAGATCCCTGGTCTCAGCCAAAAACCAAAGAAAGCTCTACCCCTGCGTCAACTATATATCCATCCATCCATTTTCTACCGCTTGTCTCTTTCGGGTCGCGGGGGGTGCTGGAGCCTATCTTAGCTGCATTCAGGCGGTAGGCGGGGTACACCCTGGACAAGTCGCCACCTCAACACAGGGCCAACACAGATAGACAACATTCACGCTCACATTCCCACACTAGGGCCAATTTGGTGTTACCAATCAACCTATCCCCAGGTGCATGTCTTTGGAGGTGGGAGGAAGCCGGAGTACTCGGAGGGATCCCACGCAGTCATATATGTAGTCACATGGTTTTTTTACGTCTGCACCGGAAGTAGTAAAATCAGCTGTTCACCTGGCAGGTTTTTCCTGTGTGGTAAAAGAGGGGATAAATGGGAAAGTCCTTCTCTAGCTGCCTTCTTGTTTTATAATATATTACAGCCTTTGCACATGTCAATGTTTAGTTTTGTATGCACAATAAATCAACACAAATTCCGTACTTGGACTCAATGTTCACAGAGTCTCGTATAGCTTCCCGTCACAGGTGAGCAATGATGGTAATTTACTAGTGGTTGAGGGAAGAGTTGTTTGATGTTGGATGTTAGAAAAAGGCCGATTTGTTGCAACAGTCAGACATTCAGTCATTGTTGCAGCGCGATGATTTATGAGCACGTCATGCAATGCGCGTTTGCAAGACAAGCGGGTGTAGCGTACCGCGAGGGGTGTGTGGCCGCGGTGTCGAGAGCGGCTGAATGAGAAGCTGAAAAGAGAGGCAGAGGCGTGCGGGCGTGTTCAGGAGTTAAAATGCGTGCCTGTTTGCGGGTCTGTTAGTCATTCTCCGAGTGGGGGTGTCACTGATGTCATATTAATACTTTTTTGTAATATTTTCACGATTGACCGTTAGGGCCTCAACGATCGAGTTGAGTTGTTGTAGCCGGGTTGTTTTGGTCTAAATGAAAGTGGGAAGCGCAATTTAGGCTGCATAGTCGTACATCTACTGAGCTGTCAGCACAGAGCGTACCATCAGAAGTTGATTAACCGAACGAAAACCATTGGATTGAACAGTTCAATACGAATACATGTATTGTTGCACCCCTCATTACAGCAGATACAATATGTCATCAATTCTTCCTTTTACAAAGACGATATTACTCACATTTGTCATGTAATAATTTTGCAATGTTTATAATGGAGTGACTGTTTTTAACATTTTTCAATCACTTAAATATTAGTACAGCTTAGGGTAAGATGCAGCGCAGCTCTACACTTCTGAAAACCACTACCATAATTATAAACAGTTTTATGAAATTTAATACCTTATCAAACAGTAATTTTTAATCCAACTCTTGCACTATGTTATGCATCACCATGGTAGTGTTTACCAAAAACAATTGACTCTGCAGTTTATTTTGTTATCAGGTTACTTTTATAATATCATGTTTGCGTTGCATCTCGTGTTTTGTAATTAATGAAAGACTAACTGCAGGCTAGCTGAGCACAACCCCAAAGTGAAAACAACTAGAACATTTTCACTTTGGCAACTCCATGCTGCACTAACATTACCAACCCACCTCCTCCCTACAGGTCGAAACTGTCGGTGCCTGAGAAGACGGTTTCCCTGTGGTCATGGGTGAACCGGCCCCAGGAGCTTGAGCGCCTTACCAACCCGCTCTATGAGGCCAACAGCCTTGTCATCTGGCCCTCAGTGGCCCCTCAGAGTCTGCTGCTGTGGGAGGGTAAGACACAAAGACACGTCGCACCTCTCGCACTCCAAATAAACACACTGAAACTGAGCTTTATAATTAGGAGTGTCCTGATAAAACTTTTTTACTTCCAGTACTCGACCGATATTGCAGCCTTGAGTTTTGAGAATTGGCCAATATCGATCAGCACAAAACATACATACTTTGATTACTTATTATGTTGTGAGGAACGTTAGCAAAGGCTTGATAAAGTAATATTACTCAAATAAAAAACAATAGTGTTGTGGATATGTGCTGGATCTTGGCGGTGCTGGATAGAAGTGTTGGAGCGAGGTCTGCAATTGACTGCTTGTATTCTAATGTTTATACTAAATTGATTTTAGATACAAGCCGATTTTTGTTGCTGATATCCGACAGATATCAATACCTAGTTATCATCTAAGAACACATGCAGACTTGGATTAGTGCAGGGAGCTAATTGAGAGTTTCAGTTGGCGTAAGGCTACCATCCATTTCGACCACGTGCGTACAATTACAAACCATATCAGGTGGCTTTTAGTAAATTAAAACACAGACAAACCAACTCAAATCTGAAATCCGAGTGTGCTTTGGCTTATATTTTAGATATGTTACCAGAAGGGGGCAGTATTGTCATGTTGGAACCACAGCCGTCTCAGTGAGTGTATGGACAACTCTATTTCAGAGTTGTATTGTACTTTAAATGGTAAATGGGTTATACACATTCATACACTGAGCTGCCATGCAAGGCTCTAAACATGACCCATCAGGAGCAAGGGTGTCTTGCTCAAGGACACAATGGACGTGACAAGAATGTCGAAAGCCGGGGATCTAACCAGGAACCCTCAGGTTTGCTGGCACGGCCGCTCTACCAACCAAGCCAAATATTTATTTATATTGAAAAAAAAGAAAAACAAAACAACAAGAATTAATAATACAAGAAAATAATAGTAAAATTAATAACAACATAGTGATTTTTCAAACTCGTTTACAGTTACATGTTTACAGTTTCACATTCTAACATGTCCGAAAAGGAGTAGAAAGAAGCAGAGCTTATTTAATCCTATCCCTTTCTTGTCTGGAAATAATGTCTAACACAATTGTTCACTTCTTTTTTAGCTCAAACACAACAACAATGAATTAATAAATACATTTCAATACAGTTCACATAGATAGGTAGTTAATTCACTGAACGGTTCACAAAATTTACTGAGTATGTGATAGGTTGCGTGTCATTCATCAATTTGGTTCAACATTTTTACCAGTAATTTCCCAAACCGCCCAAATGCAACTGAGATAGGCTCCAGCACCCCCCGCGACCCCGAAATGGAAAAGGGGTAGAAAATGAATGGATGGATGGATCACTTGAGTACCGGTACATTGTTTGACTTTTTTTCTTCATCCATTCCATAATTTAATTCCACATAGAATAGAATAGATTTTATTGTCATTATATTTGCATATAACGAGATTAAGGACTCCAATTTAAGGTGCGGTAGTGGGAACAAATATGGGGTAAAGTAATAACTGATATACTAAAGTTCTTAAGTGTTACGCTTGCATAAAATGTTTTAATTTACATTTTTCTCAAAGATTATGTTCCTCTGTTGTTGAGCAGAATGTTTGTACATTCTTGAGTAGCAGGTTATAGTTTGCTTTGTACATGATTTTAGCTGTGTGCAAATGCACCAAGTCTTGAATTTTAATATTTTTTAATTTCAATGAAGGGTTTCTATATCCAACGTTATGGTTTATTCTAACTGACCTTTTTTGTAACGCAGTTAATGAATAAAGTGTACATATGTACCGTATTTTTCGGAGCATAAGTCGCACCGCAGTATAAGTTGCACCTGCCGAAAATGCATAATAAAGAAAGAAAAAAAACATATATAAGTCGCACTGCGGTATAAATCGCATTTTTTGGGGAAATTTATTTGATAAAACCCAACACCAAGAATAGACATTTGAAAGGCAATTTAAAATAAATAAAGAATAGTGAACAACAGGCTGAATAAGTATACGTTATATGAAGCATAAATAACCAACTGAGAACGTTCCTGGTATGT
The DNA here is from genome assembly GCF_033978685.3 of Nerophis lumbriciformis. Classification (NCBI taxonomy): domain Eukaryota; kingdom Metazoa; phylum Chordata; class Actinopteri; order Syngnathiformes; family Syngnathidae; genus Nerophis; species Nerophis lumbriciformis. The sequence goes on from NC_084581.2 coordinate 18,178,453, forward strand.
TAAAGTAACATATTATGGTAAGAGTCATTCAAATAACTATAACATATAGAACATGCTATACGTTTACCAAACAATCTGTCACTCCTAATAGCTAAATCCGATGAAATCTTATACGTCTAGTCTCTTACGTGAATGAGCTAAATAATATTATTTGATATTTTACGGTAATGTGTTAATAATTTCACACATAAGTCGCTCCTGAGTATAAGTCGCACCCCCGGCCAAACTATGAAAAAAACTGCGACTTATAGTCCGAAAAATACGGTAGTTGTTTCCCTATATCTCTGCACAATAACTCAGATATGTTGTTAACACTAGGTAGTAGAGAATATGGAGTGATTTTTGGTCCACAACATATTTAGATTTGTTTAATATTGAAAAAAATTTTCTCCATGTTGTGCTGTATATTTTTTATATGACATTTCCAGTTCATTTTATCATCTCTTATTACACCCCAAAATGTGATTTATTTTATTCTTTGAATGTCTACACTGTCTATTTGTGTTTTGACTTTCTCTTTTGCTGTTACCAAATAGCATTATTTTAGTTTTACTGAGTTGGTCCCAAACATGGCGCTCTGTAGTCACGTGAGGGGCTTTTGACCAATCTTTTGAGAGATTGTCTGGCCATACTCTCTCTGATGGGTCAAAAGCCCCCCACGTGACAACAGGGCGCCATGTTTGAGACCAACTCTGAAAAAACGAGTTGTCCATATGCTTTCTATACACGGCTCTGGTTTAACCCTCTGCTATTATTCCATATTATTCAAGGTGCCGAAACAGTAGAAACACATTGGCAGCAATGAGCAATTACATTCTTACTTTGCTAGTTTCCCTTTACTTAGACAAAAAAGATGCAAGAAAACTATTTTAGATTAGCAGGTGTCCATACGAACATACTTAAAAGACAGTAATCATGTGTGGTCATAGATTAGTCAGTGCAAAAAAAGAATAGTGAAAATGTTGTGTCATGTAATAATATGCAGTACTTGTTTGTGTTCACTCTTCTACTCCTACACCTAAACCGCTGCACACACCCACTGTAATTTTATGGTGTTTTGATGAATAGCCACAAAATTACACAATTTTATGGGACTGTCACGTAGGGCTGGACGATTATGCCAAAAATAATAATCACGGTTATTTTGATTGATTTTGTAATCAAGATTAATTACACGATTATTCATTAATTTGAAAACATTAATATTTATTCTACCACCAAAACTCAAATTTAAATATAGTTTAAAAAAACAACCTGGATACAAATTAGTAAACCCTTACAAGTAAAATAATAATAATTGCAATAACAATACAATTAAATAACAAAAGCAATTTAAAAAAAAAAATCAATTATTCCGTTTTAATTGTTTTTAATTCAGTCTTTTAGCTTTTACACGTCTTTTACCACTATAGAGTGTGTCCTTTTGTGTCAAATAACATTTTATGAAATGTTTCTTAATTAAATGCAAAAATAGTCACATTTATTGGTGCAATACATCTTTGGACAATTTTGACCAGTATTTTAGGTTAATAAGTGCTTTAAGAACATTATTCTTGTAGAATGTACATTCGTGAAATCTTTATTTTGTTAGGGCAGTCGGACTGGATGTGGCTCACCGCACTGTTATTGTGAAGAGAGGAAGTGTGATGTGCTGATGTTGTCAACTTGACGAGTAAAGATGTGACTCACTTGAGGCTGTTAAAAAAAAAAAAGAGAGCGACTCTCTAACTGTGAACTCTGTTTGTACATTGATCTTACATTGATGATGTCGTGCACAAGCAGGTGTAGGGATTGTTCTTGCTAGCTTTAGCTTCGTAGTTTACACACTCAGGACGGGGCGGTTGAGTGTGTTGACGATAAATGAGCGCTAACAGACACATTATTTTTCCAAACAAAACTGTATTCTTCCCACAATGACAACATTTCACTTACATTTGTGTCAATTTCTTTGATATTATTTTGTGTTTATCAGTGGATTTGGTTTTATTGTCCAATTATGTGACTACGTCGGCAGTTACGCGGGAATCAAATGCCTTACTTTTTTGTTAAGTTTAGTGATTATTGATTCGGCATATTAGCGTTGTGTCAAAAAGTAGCAACCATGGTCCAACTTCTAGTAAACATGCTCTTTTTTTCACTCATTTGCTCCTCAACTGTTTCACCGTCAACATTTGTATTCATTTTCCAGCCCTTCCGTCAAGTAAATGTGTGTAAAGTTTGAGCAAAATTGGTTGGAAAACATGTCCACCATCAAACAAAACGTCTATGTTGCTTTTAGGATATTTATGTTCATGCAAATGCATGCTAGCATGTCTTGACAACACCCCAGAGAGGGCGCCATGAATGTTATAAGAAAATGAAGCTCCTGACCAATATAATTACCCTTGTAGAAGAAACACCAAACAGGAAAATACTAAATATGGTAAGTCAACCTAAGCATGCTGCGTCACAGACTACCAGTAACAGGAAGAGTACACTCTGTGACCTTTGCCAAGCCCTCATTTTTGCTTTCAGTATCTTTTTAGGGCCCCATTGGGAAAAATGATTGATTTTCCAATGAATCACGATTAGAACGTGGACAATTCTAAATAGCTGGACAAATGTATAAATATCCATTATTTACATATTGTAAATAAAGTTATAGGAAATGTGGCATTATTGCTGATGTTCTCTTAATATTATTTCTCGGTTTGGTTCTAACTAACTGAGAGAACCATTAGCTAACATTCTTTTAGCGTTATGTGTTGGCTGAGTTAGTGGGAACACACACAGAGACGAGGACAAACAAACCATGTAGCCTCAGCTCTATGATAGCTTAAATGTGAAGTAGTGAAACAAGTAAAGAATAAATTATTTGTGTATTGATTAATTGATTGAAACTTTTATTAGTAGATTGCACAGTACAGTACATATTCCGTACAATTGACCACTAAATGGTAACACCCGAATAAGTTTTTCAACTTGTTTAAGTCGGGGTCCACGTAAATCAATTCATGGTGTACACTTCAACAGAGTGCTAATAGGAACCACATTACAGCAGAGTGTACCAGCTAGGAAGAGGAAATTAGCAAGTAGAATAATAAGTCAGAAGAGACCATTGTATTTATACCGTGCGGCCGCCAGTCTGCAACACCTCCAGCCATAGATATGAATACATAAATGTCACACGTCTTTGAGCCGCAAGTTTATGGCGAAATGTCTTAACATTCTGTGGTTTTGGAAGGCATGAAAATTAAACCAAGGATGCCTTCTCACCAAGTAGAGACTTGGCAGGCTCCTCCAGTTCTCATGTATCTAGTCGTCCGTATCTACGTTTTACGCGCTCACATCCAAAAAAACGGAAATAACGCAACACTGCACACGTAGTCAAAGGAGGAGCCTTGTAGACATATTATCATCATTATTATTATTATTAATTCAGATACAGTTACAATATATTATAATGTACAATTTATTAACAATATAAGTATTCCTCAACTTTCTCAGTCTTTTTTGCCACATGTGCCAGCTTTTTTGAAACATGTTGCAGGCATCAAATTCCAAATGAGTTAATATTTGCAATTTGTGTTATTGTTTTTATTTACGAGTTACACAATGTGCCAATATGATGATAATAAAATATGTATAAATAATAGAATTGTAATCCAATCTTAGCCCGTGAATGGTAATCGGAATCAAATCATGAGGTGCCCAAAGATTCCCACCTCTACTTTTCACATTACTTGCATTGCTCCCTTGGCGCGTAACTGATTCCTTTAGCTTGCGTGCTTGCCGAATAGCTTGCAGCCGTCTGGAGTCATATGCGTGCTGATCTGAGATATGTGGCACACTTTTATGATGATGTCCCAAGGTGTGCTGTCATTTGTTTCTTGCGCAACACAAAGTTTAGATTAATTTATTGTCATTTGTGCTCATTCAATAAAGTAAGTAGGACGCGGTCTGCCTGTAAAAACACAAAAAGGAATGTTGTGTACCTGCATTCCGCCATAAAGTTGCGATAAAAGCAACGGTGATTTTGAGTTGCATCGCACTTCCTGTTTACTTTAAGTGGAGCAATTAATAAAGAAATGCTGCTCTCGCTGCCCCTCCTTCACCAATACGCTCGACCCCACACAACCCCTGGTTAGCCCAAATTGACCGACTGCGCAGATTGGATTGGGAGGGTGCATACTGCTGACATTTCTGGGTGTTATTGATGGTGCAACCACATCATAAACACTCAAATTGCTGCTATCTTGACATTTATAATTTACGACAACTGCAAAATATAAGATATCTGCAGACAAACATGGTTGAATGATTAGTATTGTGTGACTTTATATTTTGAAAGATATGTGACCCTTGTTGCCCAATCCAAGGCTCTCTATGTTACTTTCATATTAGGGCTGTCAAATGATTAAGATATTGAATCGCAACTAATAACATTTGTCAATAGTTAACTCATAATGAATCCAAGAATCACAGATTGATAAACGTTTTTTTTAATCTTTAATAAGTGAACCTTAGACAGATCAAGTTTTTAATACTATCAACATGGGGCTGGAAAATGTGTTGCATTTATACAAATGTTTAATAAACATGCTTAAACATCTCAGCACAAAATGTAGCCAAATACACTCGAACAGACACACACACACACACACTATCACTCACACAAACAAACATACTCTCTCACGTATGCTTAACATTTCTTAGTCCACGATATTGATTGGTTGCAGAATTGTCACCCATTTTATAATTTCTATTATTTTGCGTCCCTTATTGAGCTCAACAAAGAAACCATAATGCAATGTATGTTGCTCGACCGCAAAACATCCGAGTTATTGGCAAGTAATTATACACATGCTCATAATGCCATCCATGCATCCCTTTTCTACTGCTTGTCGTTTTCGGGTACGTGGGGTGGCTGGAGCTACCAGCTACACTCGAGCGGAAGGCAGGCTACAAGACAAGACGCCACCTAATCGTAGGGCAAACAGTCAGACAGACAAGCTTTCATTTTGATAAACATTTCAGAAACCATAAGCTAGACCGTGTTCAGATGTAAATGCGGTATAATAATAACAGTGGTTGAATATTCTTTCAAGCTCAAGGCATCTTCCCATGCATTGCCTTCTATTTTTGGTCGACCGCTCAGGAAGCCACGGACGCTGCTTGTGTATGACAAATGCCTCTTCTACCCTGACTTAACTGGTGTTTTCTTTAATGACAGGAGTCTTTCTCCGCTGGAACCGCTCGTCTAAGTGTTTGGACGAGGCCTACGAGGAAATGGTGCACATCATCGAGTACAACAAGGAGCTGCAGAACCGAGTCAACCTCCTACGCAGGCAGCTGGCCCAGCTGGAAACTGAAGATCCTCTGCTGCAAACACCCTAGAACCAGTACAAAGGAGGCGAAAAAGGTAGAAAACAGATCTGCAGACTCGTTTGATTGATTTCAAATACGTGGGATTGAATTGTTTTATGTTTACATCACATAGTTGCACATGCCTGAAGCTTTTGTTCTCTAAATACACTGTGGACACACATATTATTAGACACTTCTTAATCAACTTTTCTCCACTATATGTAGGTGTACAAATACTCTTGCCCATATGACATACACATCTTTTGTCTTGTATCCCACCGAATGTATACGCAGCTAAAGCGCCGCACAGGTAACTATGGCAACAAATAAGAAGAGCGCCGTAAGGCAGCACGTGGCTTCCCTGCACGTTGCTGTGGCACCATGAGCGTAGGCGGAACTGACCAGTTGTACTGGTTATTAGAATATTTATCACAAGCACTACTTCGCTTTGCAGTAAGTTGAAACCGGGCAGCGTTATGCGCCTTGCAAGTAATATCCAATACATGAGCTGTCATCCTCTGCTCAGTTTTTGTATTACTTTTGACAAGGTGTTTATTATTAGAGATACAAGATACATAGCTTTTGTATTGGATCACATTGTTTACTTTAAAGTGTATGGTGAGCGTACAATACTAATGCATTAGTGCATTATTTAATTAATTTGTGCATTAGTGCATACATTTTCAGAAAACACAAAAAACTTCACCAAAAGTGTAACATATGACATTCATTGATCATTTCACTCAAAAAGGATGTAACAAAGTATGGCTTTTGGCATAGTATTAACACTGTGTGTAAATTATGTAACTTAAGAGAAATAAATGATTTCGGCAATTTTTTAAAATGCCTTTGTGACTTAAAGGGGAGCTGTGTTTTTTTTTTTTTTTTTTGTGTAACATTAACAATCATTACGAAAGACATGAAGACGCATGTATTTTTTTTTTTATGCACTCAAAATAGTAAATAAAAGTCTGCTTTCATTTACTCCATTTACATTTCGTAACTTGAATATTTACCAAGTATTAGTGATATTGTTATTATAAGCCCGAACGCAGACAAACTATAGCGGCGCCGTAATCACAAGCTTGTGTGCCAATGTTGATCGACTGATGAGCTGCTTCCTCGTTTCCCTGCTCGTCAAACTTTATTTTAGATCATTAATACCTTGATAGTAGTAGGACGAGGACGTATTCCGACAAGTT
>NC_084581.2:18190000-18215000 GCF_033978685.3 Nerophis lumbriciformis
CTGCGATACGGAACGCCAGTGGAAGGGACATACATGACGTCAAGCGGGCGTGGCCTGACGAGACAGCGCCGCACCTCCGCACCTCGACCAATCAAAGGCCAGACCGGCTCCTCCAGTCTGCAGATGGTAGCTGATATATAGCAGCGCGAAGCAGCTGATGCAACACTGGCTGGAGATAACGCCGCAACAAGCATCACACCAAAGCATCACGTCACAGAGAACCAAACAGGAAAAGTAGTAACGACTGCGCCTCGTTGAGTGGACTCGCCGGTAAGAAGGTCACTAAACCCTCTCATTTTTCTCCAACGTGAACTAATCGCTGTTTAATGTCTTCTACAGGACGTGTGCATGCTAGCTTGCCACGCGCGGGTTTTCCCGCTTTGTTTTTAAAAGTTTTAAATTATTTTGTCTATTAATTTCCTGTCTCTTGATAATTGACTAGTCACACTGGAGTTATCGTTCATGGCGGAGCTTGTTTAGCAATTAAGACTAGTGTGCTATTCGCATATAGCAGCGCGTACCCTACTTCTTCACACTTCCGGGTGTCTATCTCTACATTTATCAGCGACTAAACCCCACTCCCTTCGTGTGCATAACATCCACGCGTGATGTGAGGTCTCTTTTGGCGATGTGGAGCCACTTGAGTTCGGTGTTACACAACCCTTACTGTTGGCACAACAAAGTGGACCACATGGCCCCAGAGGAGAGGCTCGGATAACCAAAGGGGTGATGGTGGCGTGTGCTTCCTGAGACCCGGCCTCCTAACGGTCGTGTGTGCAAACGTCACCCCTTTCATGTGTCAATGTGACTTATTTAAACAAACGTTTGATTTGACACGCCCCTCCTAAAAAAAAAAAAAAAAAAAAATTCTCTCTGCGGAATAAATTAAATACGCCCTCCCTCGCGGATTGGCTGCTCGTCAAGGCAGGGTATTAATACACTCGTCCTTTTTGTGGGTAAGGTGGATGCTAACACTCGGTAAATACGAGGGAACGGTTTATAAGGTGCTTATGTTGTGTTTAAAAATAATAATATCTTAAGTGTAATGTTTATGTTTACGTTTAAGAGTGCGTACGTGTCTACACTGCTTCTTTGTGTTCGGTGCCGGTGTCATATTTACATGGGCGAGGATTGCACTCTTGAGGCCATGAAGTGAGCAGAAATAGGGAATTTAAGACAGGGGTTTTACTTATGCCAACGAAACACTGGCTCAAACCAGCCGGGTATGTCAATAAAGTTTATGTGGTGAGGTTGGAAGAGTGGCCGTGCCAGCAACCCGAGGGTTCCTGGTTCGATTCCCCAGCTTCTACCAACCTACCGTATTTTCCGCACTATAAGGCGCACCGGATTATTAGCCGCACCTTCAATGAATGGCATATTTCATAACTTTGTCCACCAATAAGCCGCCCCGGACTATAAGCCACGCCTACGCTGCGCTAAAGGGAATGTCAAAAAAACAGTCAGATAGGTCAGTCAAACTTTAATAATATATTAAAAACCAGCGTTCTAACAACTCTGTTCACTCCCAAAATGTACGCAAATGTGCAATCACAAACATAGTAAAATTCAAAATAGTGCAGAGCAATAGCAACATAATGTTGCTCGAACGTTAATGTCACAACACACAAAATAAACATAGCGCTCACTTTCTGAAGTTATTCTTCATTCGTAAATCCTTCGTCTTCGGTGTCCGAAGTGAAAAGTTGGGCAAATTTACGATCCACTGGCAGATGTTGGCGTCGTCTGGCGCTGCCTCCTCGTCTTAGTGAAGGTGTGTTCGCCTTCTGTCATCCATTGTTCCCACGCAGTTAGCAGTCTAGCTTCGAATGCCCTGTTGACACCAATATCTAGCGGCTGGAGGTCTTTTGTCAATCCACCCGGAATGACGGCGAGTATTGAATTAAGCGCGTAAGCGTGTCTCTCAATGTGCTGTTATGAGCTAGCAAATATAACAACTACACTACCCAGCATGCAACGATAGTTACGAGCATGCGCGGTAGCCCTGAGAAGCGTTGTTGTATGCTGGGAGTTAGAATGTGGTTATGAGCACGCTGCGAGTAAACGTTGAGAACTCAGTTAACACGCCTCGTCTGCATTATTTATAATTAGACAGACAACACACTTAATAGGAGCCATTTTGGGGTCTTTACATAAACACACAAATGGAAATGAAACGTCACATATCCCAGCATGCACCGCGCGCTTCTTCTACGGGGAAAAAAGATGGCGGCTGTTTACCGTAGTTGCGAGACCTAAACTTTATGAAAATGAATCTTAATATTTATCCATATATAAAGCGCACCGGGTTATAAGGCGCACTGTCAGCTTTTGAGAAAATTTGTGGTTTTTAGGTGCGCCTTATAGTGCGGAAAATACGGTAGTCACGTCCGTTGTGTCCTTGAGCAAGACACTTCACGTCTTGCATGGCAGCTCCCGCCATCAGTGGGTGAATGTGGAAATAGTGTCAAAAGTGCTTTGAGGCACCATGAAGGTAGAAAAGCGCTATAAAAGTATAACCCATTTACCATTTCAAGCCTTCAGGCGTGGTCAAAGTGTGGCCAGTGGGGCTATTTTTGCTGGCAGTGCAGTGATTAAGTTTTAAACAAAGAAAAAATGAATCTCCCTATTCTATTAAAAAATGAGGGGAATAAAGCACTATGTAAAGAGAAAATACTTGAATGTTGATAGTTACTACCGTATTTTTCGGAGTATAAGTCGCACCGGCCGAAAATGCATAATAAAGAAGGAAAAAAACATATATAAGTCGCACTGGAGTATAAGTCGCATTTTTGGGGGAAGTTTATTTGATAAAACCCAACACCAAGAATAGACATTTGAAAGGCAATTTAAAATAAATAAAGAATAGTGAACAACAGGCTGAATAAGTGTACGTTATATGACGCATAAATAACCAACTGAGAACGTGCCTGGCATGTTAACGTAACATACTATGGTAAGAGTCATTCAAATAACTAACATATAGAACATGCTATACGTTTACCAAACAATCTGTCACTCCTAATCGCTAAATCCGAGGAAATCTTATACGTCTAGTTTCTTACGTGAATGAGCTAAATAATATTATTTGATATTTTACGGTAATGTGTTAATAATTTCACACATAAGTCGCACCCCCGGCCAAACTATGAAAAAAACTGCGACTTATAGTCCGAAAAATACGGTAATAAGTAATTGTAACACAAGGTAGCCGGCTTCAAATTTAAATGTCCTCCTAAATAGCCAGCGTCCTCTGAAGTGGCCATTTGTCTTTAACATAGCAAGGCGTTTTCTGAAAATGTGTAACTCTGACAAAACAGACCAAAACAAATGTCCCCGGATGATGCTCAGTGGCCTCAGAGGTAGGTCGTGAGTTCAAAGCCCGGCCGAGTCATACCAAGGACTATTAAAAAAAATGGGACCCATTACCTCCCTGCTTGGCACTCAGCATCAAGGGTTGAAATTGGGGGTTAAATCACCAAAATGATTCCCGAGCGCGGCCACCGCTGCTGCTCACTGCTCCCCTCACCTCCCAGGGGGTGGAATAAGGGGATGGGTCAAATGCAGAGGCCAATTTCACCACACCTAGTGTGTGTGTGTGACCATCATTGGTACTTTAACACTCTGTAAATACGAGGAAATGGTTTATACGGTGCGTATGTTGTGTTTAAAAAATATACATATTTTAAGTGTAATGTTATGTTTACGTTTAAGAGTGCGTACGTGTCTACACTGCTTCTTTGTTGTTCTGTGCCTGTGTCATATTTACATGGGCACGGATTGTACTCTTGAGGCCAGGAAATATGCAGAAATAGGGTATTTAAGACAGGTTAAAAGAGGACATATGGTCAGTCTATCCAAGCCCGGTCGCTGCTAGCATGATAGCAAAAGAGGACATGTCCGGTGATAGCATGCTAGCAGCGACCGAGCTCGATCCTGACCATACGTCCTCTTTTCACCGGACATGTCCTCTTTTACAGGGCTGTCGGGCGGTGTTTCTTAAATGCCTCAAATGTCTGGCATTTTGAGTTAGGGTTGCGTGTATTTTCAATGTACGGTCAAGGTTAAGAAGATTAAAAACACAACAAATTGTGCGCGCAGCACCATTCATGAGGGAGGGGGAGAGACAGAAAGAGCGAGAGAGTTGTGTTAAACGCGCATGCGTCGTCAGGCTCTGCTTTTTATCTATAGATTTATAGATTTAATTTGTTATCTATAGCAGGGGCGTCAAAAGTGTGCAATTTTGTAAAATCTTCCTTGTTTTATTTGGCAAGTTGAAAGAACATGGCGCCAGTATGCTGTTTTTTTTTTCAATAAAATACTGGAAAGGATAGAAATATAGTTTGTCTCTTTTATCTGATTATTAATCGATTAATCAAAGTAATAATCGACAGATTAATCGATTATCAAATTAATCGTTAGTTACAGCCCTACTGACAGCACAGTGCAGTGATTACGTTTTAAACAAAGAACAAATGAATCCCCCTATTCTATTAAAAAATGAAGGGAATAAAGCACAATGTAAAGAGAAAATACTTGAATGTTGACATTTACTAATAAGTAATTATAAGCCCTGTGATGATGTGGCGACTTGTCCTGGGTGTACCCCACCCGAATGCAGCTGAGATAGGCTCCAGCACCCCCCGTGACCCCAAAAGGGACAAGCGGTAGAAATTGGATGGGATGGAACACAAAGTAGCAGGCTTCAAATTTACATGACCTCCTAAATAGCCAGTGTCCTCTGAAGTGGGCATTTATCTGACTATAACGTGCAATATATCCTAAATAGCCTTTTGATAAGTGCAATAATACTGGACTGTGAAACAGAATAATGTGCAATAACCTGTCACCTTACACCTCTGACACTGTATATGTGTACGGTATATATATATATATATATATATATATATATATATATATATATATACATACATATACTGTGTGTATATATATATGAGAGAGAGAGATACATTTTATATCTTCTTTTTTACTATTTGTATTACTATACTATTGTGTATGCACCTTGGGGGATCTCCTCCATTTTCGTTGTTCTTTGAACTTGTTCACTGTAATAATGACAATAAAAACTATTCTATTCTATCTTTAACCTAACAAGGCTTTTTCTGAAAATGTGTAACTCTGACAAAACAGACCAAAACAAATGTCCCAGGATGATACAACCGTTTTCAATTGCAAAATTACATGAATAGCTTTAAAAAAAAAAAAAAAAAGAAGTGCCCCCCACCACAGGTTAAATTACCCATCGAACAAGTAATTTTGGCTTTTTTCTAGGTACCAATCATGCCTGTCATCAGAACCCTCAGCAAGGTAGCCAAGCAGGCCGTGCTCAGTAGCTCGACGTGCAGCTGCCAGCCCTTGGCGGTGGCAGTGCGCAACATCAGCTTCTCGCCTCGCCAGGTGACGTCCGACGCCAGCTTCCACTCTGTGTCCTTCTCTGAGACAGACCATCCCAAGGTGCTCATCACAGGTGAGTCGTGCCGATTTTCCTTCTGTCACTTTAAAAAGGAGATAAATGGGACTCTTTACAAAATGTGCTGGGGCTGCTAACAAGGTTGGCAACACAGCCTAAGTAAGATGCCAGTAGGGGGGAAATACTTTGACCTTTCCCTTCCCAAAGCGTCCTCCTTGGTTACTTGAAGTTCCATGGAAACGTGCAGCATTATCATTGTGTTCTGTCAATTGCAGGTGGCCTTGGACAGCTTGGCGTGGGGCTGGCCAAACTGTTACGGTAAGAACTCACATTCTTGTCCTTATTAGGCAAAGTTCACTGCCGGTTAAAAATTGTGTGCTACAGCAATCACTTGTTGCTTCACAGGAAGCGATTTGGAAAGAACAGCGTCATTTTGTCGGACATCAGGAAGCCGTCGAGCAACGTTTTCCACAGCGGTGCGTATAGGCTCATCTCACTCCCCACCTGCTTAAATGCTATTGATGCGTCACTAAAACAATGACATACAGCATCAGCTTTGTTAATAGATTACTAGGTTAATGTGTCACTGATTTATGATGACCAATAAGAACAACAAAATGGAACGCAAATAATCCAGGTGCACTTTTTTGTGTTCTCTCCAAATGTGCAACCAGTGATAATATACCTAAAGTGGAACCGCACTTTTTTGGAAATTTGCCAGTCGTTCACAATTCTTACATGAGGTAACCACGTATACGGTTTTCTTTTTTATGCGTTCTATACTTGTTAAGAAACATAAATGAAAGTCAGCTAACAACAACAACACTACCAATCATGACAACAAACATAATAAAACAATCATTTACTTTATAATGTCTGCTGTCACTAGAATGCTTACTGATGGGATGTTCAAATCTTGTCGTTTGGATGAAGAATTAATCATAATCCTTGCGAAGGGTTCCATCCATCCATCTTCTTCCGCTTATCCGAGGTCGTGGCGCGGGGGCAGCAGCCTAAGCAGGGAAGCCCAGACTTCCCTCTCCCCAGCCACTTCGTCCAGCTCTTCCTGTGGGACCCCGAGCCGGGAGACATAGTCTTCCCCGCGGCCTCCTACCGGTCGGACGTGCCCTAAACACCTCCCTAGGGAGGCGTTCGGGTGGCATCCTGACCAGATGCCCGAACCACCTCATCTGGCTCCTCTCGATGTGGAGGAGCAGCGGCTTTACTTTGAGCTCCTCCCGGATGGCAGAGCTTCTCACCCTATCTCTAAGGGTCTCTTGCGAAGGGTTAACGGTTTTATTTTTTATGCGTTCTATACTTGATAAGAAACATAAATGAAAGTCAGCTAACAACAACAACACTACCAATCATGACAACTAACATAATAAAACAATCATTTACTTTATAATGTCTGCTGTCACTAGAATGCTGACTGATGGGATGTTGAAATCTTGTCGTTTAGATGAAGAATTAATTATAATCCTTGCATAGAGTTAACGGTTTTATTTTTTATGCGTTCTATACTTGTTAAGAAACATAAATGAAAGTCAGCTAACAACAACAACACTAACAATCATGACAACAAACATATAAAAAAATCATTTACTGTATAATGTCTGCTGTCACTAGAATTCCGACTAATGGGATGTTCAAATCTTGCCGTTTAGATGAAGAATTAATCATAATCCTTGCGAAAGGTTAGAACGCCGATGCCATAAACTAGCGTCTTTTTGTGTTTTCTCGCCATCTCTGGGTCTAAGTTGAATGTCACAGCTGACCAACTTCCCTGTTTATGTGCACAACCTTTATCTATCCAGGTGAGAGGCATGATTTATAATCTACAATTAACTTTCACCAGCTAATAGACGATCATGAACTGCCAGTCATGATCGTGTCAACACTGCAGCTGCACAGGCTAGTTAGATCACGGGATGGCTAAAAATAGTTTGTCTGCGTAAACGCTTATAATAACAATATTGCTAATACTTGGTTGATATTCAGGTCACAAAATGTAAATGGAGAAGTGATGGCACTTTTTGGGTGCATTTTTAAAATGATTTGGAGGTCAAATGGTTTACTCCCATTAGCACAATTGTTAGCCACCTAGAACGAGCCGATTATTACATACTAGAATGCAGGAAAAAAAACATGTTCTTGTCTTTCATAAACAGTGTTGGTCATCTTACCTTAAAAAAGTAATGTGTTATAGTTACAAATTACTTCTCCCAAAAAGTAATTTAATTAGTAACTGTTATTTCATTGTAAGAGTAACTAGTTACTCAGCAAAGTAGCTGAAGTTATTTTTCATAATGTTTTCTTATGCTATTACGTTTGACGAAAAATTTACTGTCAAAGATATTTATATTAACTGATTGAAGAATAAAATCACTATATACAATATTTTAGAACATTTGGCATTCTTCTGAACTCAATAGATTGCAGTGTGCTATATGATATGCATAGCAATAAAAATGTATTAAAAAAATTCTGGAAAGTAACGTCATTAAATATTGAATTTAGGTAAAAAAAAAACACAAAACAGCACTTAGCCTTTGTGTAATGCAATAGTAATGCAATAAAAAAATAAAAGTAAAATAAATAATATAAAGTATAATTTATCCACATTTGATCAATCATCACAACATTTATCTTAACTTGATGGTCTAATTCTTAAAACAAAAACATTCTTCTCAGACTAGTTTACCGAAAGTGATCATCAAGTCAGCTGCATCATGTCTCAGTTTATGTATTGTCCTCTTAATTACACAGAGAAACTTTTTATGCTACGCTTCTGGCTAAGCAGGCATGTATGTGTGTTGTGAAACGGAGTTACGATGCATGCCTTTATCATAATTTGTTTGAGAGCGGACGAAGCAGCAAATACACATAGCTCACTTACAGTCTGTAGATTTCACGATACCTTGACGGCTGATTGAGTCAAAAATAAAAGGTGCCCTCTTTACTGTACTGTTCACATCCACACATTTTTGTTTTGGCGCTGCTGGAGAATTTCAACTTCCTAAACAAGGAAGGAAAAGTATCTGATTGGCTCTACATTGTTGCTAACCCCCAATCCCCACCCTCTCTCATATTAAAAAACTGTGATTTAGATATGCTCCAAAGTTGTCCCACCCATCGACAAAAGTAAATTGTTTGTACTTCGTGTATGTCAACATTTTCGTTGACGCTGGTTTACTGACGGCTGGGGGGGTTTGTGTGCCCCCGGCCTCACAGAGCCTGACAGCGATGAGGGAAGCTGATACTAGTGTATCGTGTCCTTTTTTCAGCGTATGTATCCGCTACTGCCAATAATTTTATCATCCCCCCCCCTTGCTCTCTGCATGCAGAGAATGTGCGCCGAAACCAGACACTTTGTGCTTCATTCAACCAAACCGTAGTAACGCGCCACTTCACATTCTCAGGAACGGCAACGGCGTTGCAAAGCTGGCAAAAGCAATTCATTACATTACTCGTTATTGGAAAAAATAACGCCGGTCGTATTAGTATAAATTCCCCCAAAAAGTGCAGTTCCCCTTTAATTGGAGTGCTCCAAAAAAATAGATTCGCATCCAAATCGTGATTCTTACATAACTGATTGTAAATGTATTAATATTTAAAAAAAAATCTTTTTAAGAGACATTTATTGGCCACCTTCCTGCTTCGTCGCTGTGTACATGTCATACTTTAGCAATCAAATGGAGGTTTTGTAATCTGCAGGCATGTGAAATGTCCGCAAAAACATTAATTTTTGCGTCAAAGTATCACTTCTGCATTTTTTAAATGAAATAACAATAAAAATACGAAGCAAACAAAATTTGTTGAATGCTCTCCTCAACCGCAGGTACTTGCAGGTCACTTTGCTGGTAATCATATTTACGTGATTACAGTTCGAACACTGTCAGTTCCAAACCAGTTGTTGTTCTAGAGTATTTATTAGTAGCCAGCGAGAAGGTATATTTTCATAGTGACGGATTGTAAACAGAGGTCACAACACCGGAAGTCAATTACCCGAGGGGGCAGGACTGCAGAATAAAGTTGCCAAATGGGAAATGTTTTCTGAGTTCTTTGCATTCATGTTATAAAATTTTACATTACATTTTCAATAATAATAATGTTAGTAAATTATCTACTAAAACAAATCATTCTGTGGTACATTAATTGCATGGGACATGCAAGTGTCAAAAAGACAGCCAAAAGAGGATGGTATAGATTGGAATACATCTCAAAGTAAAATATAGTGTAGAAATGCACCCAATTGCAGGAAATGTAGTCTTGACTTTCAAAATGTTCTTTCGGGGTTTGCGTGGCAGCACTTTGTGCTGATAGAAATATTCCTCTTTTTCTCAAAAAGGTGCTCGCAACCCATGAACCTGTAACCTGTTTTGAAAAGGTTGTTATTATACGGTAATTGCTATAACAATACACATCGAGAATCGTGTTGGATCGAGAATTGATTCCCAATCGAATTGTCACTGCAAGAATCAGATTGAATCGTGAGGTGCCCAAAGATTTCCACCTCTAATATTTAATGTTTACAATGATAATAATTTCAAAAAAGCATATTTGCAATCAAAATATTTATAATCTTTTTGTATACTTATTATAAAATATTATTATACAAAAAATTTATCCACATTTTTGGAAAATGCTGTATTATTTTTATATAAAACGTAAATTCTATATTTCATTATAGCAGTCATTATACTTTATATTTTATTTTGTCAAATATTACATACTACTTTTCTACTTATTATATTAACATTTTTGTTTTTGTGTTTTGCGGCTTCCTCCCACCTCCAAGGACATGCACCTGGGGATAGGCTGATTGGAAACACTAAATTGTCCCTAGTGTGTGAGTGTGATTGGTTGCCTATCTGTGTTGGCCCTGTGATGAGGTAGCGACTTGTCCAGGGTGTACCCCGCCTTCCTCTCGAGTACAGCGTGGATAGGCTCCAGCCCCCCTGTGACCCCGAGAGGGACAAGCGGTAGAGGATGGATGGATGGATAGTTACTTTACGTTTTTAAGACAAAATGCTGATAAAACCGCATTAATCAATAAAAATGTGTTCTGCCATGTCTCCATCAGGCCCGTTTATCTACTCCGACATTCTGGACTACAAGAACCTGCGTGAAATCGTGGTGAACAACCGCATCACCTGGCTGGTCCACTACAGCGCGCTCCTCAGTGCCGTCGGCGAGGCCAATGTGGCCCTAGCGAGATCCGTCAACATCACTGGTGAGTGGAATCCCGCCTAATCACATACTGCGAAATATTTCCCCTGACGTCTCTATACCTCTCCTGGTCGCTAGGGCTTCACAACATCCTGGACATCGCCGCCGAGCACGGCCTTCGGCTCTTCGTCCCCAGCACCATCGGCGCCTTTGGGCCCACTTCTCCTCGTGACCCCGCGCCTGACCTGTGCGTCCAGAGGCCACGTACCATCTATGGCGTCTCCAAAGTCCATGCTGAGCTCATGGGGGAGGTAGGTCTCCGTTTTGGTGCATTTGTCTCGTTGCTGTCTTTGTCTTAAAATGAAAACGAATTGTTTTTACACAGTACTACCACCACCGCTACGGCCTCGACTTCCGCTGTCTTCGCTACCCAGGAATCATCTCAGCTGACTCCATGCCCGGTGGCGGCACAACAGGTCAGCGATTAACAGATATCAGTTTTAATAGATGTCTATTCCCGGACCCTTCCTGTCTTACGCTTCTTATGTAACCACTTTTATTTTTAGGCTTGCACACTCCATTTCTTTAAAACATTTGCCCTTTCGAACCGTTTTTCCTCAGACTACGCTGTCCAGATTTTCCACGATGCCATCAAAACGGGGAAGTTTGAATGCTTCCTAAGGCCCGACACGCGTCTGCCCATGATGTACATCGACGACTGCTTGCGTGCTACGCTTGAGGTGATGGAGGCACCAGTCGACACCCTAAGCATGAGGACGTACAACATCAATGCCATGAGCTTCACACCCGAGGAGCTGGTGCAGGAGCTCCGCAAGCACGTACCCGAGCTGGAGGTCATTTACAACGTGGACCCTGTCCGCCAAGCCATTGGTAAATTACCACTGCATATATTAACATTTTGTTCGTTAATAGCATGACTGTCTGGTTGAAAAGTCACTTGTAGTACACTCCAGTTCTATAGATGGCAGTAATGCTATTTTGAACTGGTTGCTATCACCTAGCCAATTAATCCGATTGTAATATGATTTTTTAAAATGACTGTATCCATGCACAAATTCAGTGTTAACTATCACATGGCTTGTACTCCACTCTTAAGTTTTAGGTTTTGTGAAAATAGGTAGAGTAGTATTTTCCTCCTTCCGCTCACAAATATCGATTGGCTAGGCAAATGAAATTCGTGAAGACCTAAGTCGCTAAAATTTACAATTTCACAGCTTGTTAAATTGTCGTAGAAAATACTAGAAATTAAGGAAATTATAAAAAGTTCTTCTCACAATGTTAATAATAGTTCCTGTAAAGTATAATGGACCGACTACTTGTTAGCTGAATTATTTATTTATTTATTTGCATAATATAAACAGTACAAAAGGTAACATTGTAAAAAAATAAAACATAGAGACAAGAAATGAATAATAAGAAATAAGTGCAGGTGAGAAAAGAAACCCAAAAAGGCTTATGCAAGGTTCTCACCTAAAGCAGTAAATTAACAAAAAAAAATTTAACAATAGTGTATAAAAATAAAAATAAAGATAACAACAAGTAGTCTACCTTGTGTGGGTTGCGTTTAGGTGTGGGTGAATTACATAAAAACATTAAAACTGCTTTCTGAAAAAAATCCTAATTTGCAGTAAAACCAAAACATCATCATAGACTCAAGATTTTGAAAAAAATCTGTAAAGCATAAAAATAGTAGTAATACATCTTCTTAAACTGCAGCTTTATCTTAATACAAACTTGTATAGTTTGTTGTTGTAGCTCATGATGCACAAAGTGTCATGGAAATTGTTTTTATGTAATGCTTCCACTTAACCAATAGAAAATACTGAAGTTTTCCTAAAAACAATAAATGCCATTTGTTAGTTGGCAAGAACTACATAAAAATGTTTTTGTCTCAACTCGACAAAAGTGTCAGACTAATTTAAACCTGCGTTTTTATTCGAATTAGGGCTGGGCGATATTGCCTTTTTTTAATATCGCGATATTTTAAGGCCATATCGCGATACACGATATATATCTCGATATTTTGCCTTAGCCTTGAATGAACATTGATGCATTTAATCACAGCAGTATGGTGATTCTATGTGTCTACATTAAAACATTATTCTTCATACTGCATTAATATATGCTACTTTTAAACTTTCATGCAGAGAAGGAAATCACAAGTTAAAAAAATCACTATTTTTTTCATACGGTGTTGATCTGGAAATGTTTGCCTCGGCATTTTGATGGTGTGGATGTGTGGCACCGAACGGAGATGTTGACGTGCGGAGGAAGCACTCTTCATTGTCTAGTGCAGGGGTCACCAACGCGGTGCCCGCGGGCACCAGGTAGCCCGTAAGGACCAGATGAGTCGCCCGCTGGCCTGTTCTAAAAATAGCTCAAATAGCAGCACTTACCAGTGAGCTGCCTCTATTTTTTAAATTTTATTTATTTACTAGCAAGCTGGTCTCGCTTTGCTCGACATTTTTAATTCTAAGAGAGACAAAACTCAAATAGAATTTGAAAATCCAAGAAAATATTTTAAAGACTTGGTCTTCACTAATTGACAAAGAAACAGATAACAGATTTGGTGTCCAGTTCAAAGTGTGACATGATTTATTTAAAAATTTGAGAGTTGACTTTTGTATTTTACGTGAGTTATTATTTGTACAAACATGGTGCAAAGTAATTCATGATTTGTTAAAAAATGTTAGTGGCTAGCTAGTTAAAATGGGATATTGTGATTTCACAAGACTGTCTTAGAAGTGATCATTTGAAAATGTTCAATTTGAAAAATGTGCACTTAGAGAAAATATAAAAATAAAGTGTCGCATATTAATATTTATCGGTTTCTATATATATTTATTGTGAGAAATCATTAAAATGATCAGTGTTTCCAGAAAGATAAATATCATTAATTATTAATAATAACATAGAGTTAAAGGTAAATTGAGCAAATTGGCTATTTCTGGCAATTTATTTAAGTGTGTATCAAACTGGTAGCCCTTCGCATTAATCAGTACCCAAGAAGTAGCTCTTGGTTTCAAAAAGGTTGGTGACCCCTGGTCTAGCGGGTGACTTTTCAAATGATGCTACATATTAGCAGTGTAGCCGAGTGTCCTGGGTTCACCTATACAGTGTACTTATCTAATAAAATAATAAACGGGAGACATTAGAGCAGGTTCGGTAGCCACCGCTTCTTTAATGTCATCATCACACACCTCCTTCCACAACCACACACATCCTACGTCAACAACTCTGGAGGGACAAAACTCCTCCTCCTCACCTAACACACATCCGGTAACTTGGGACACCCTGAACTGTTTGTTACAGCAGTAATGCTACTTTTTATAGCAACGCTTTTGCCCCACACTTGACAAATTACGGTTGTCTGTTCGACATCTTCCCACTTGAAGCCAAACCACCGCCAGACGATGGACCCCCTGCTGTTTTTTGGGGGAATTAATTATATATTTGTTACCAGATTCGCACCTTCTTTCTCTTGTATTCGCGCTCGCACCACTCCGCTAGCATCACAGCTAACGTTAGCAATGCTGCAACCTCTCTGCTCGGGGAGGGCGTATATACATACGTATGTGACGTATGACGTGACAGTATGTGACGTGTGTAGGAAGGTGCGCTTGTCTGTCTGTGAGAAGGAGAGACTGGAAAGAGGAGAGCCTGTAGTGTAATGCCCGCAGCTAAAAGCAACTGCGTGAGAACGTATACTCGATATCACGATATAGTCAAAAACAATGAAGGCACACAGCCTCAGTCCAGAGTATACTAGAGTAATAAAGTAAACAATAACATAGTCCTCCTTTAGTGCAAGACTGCCTGGCATACTGTTTAACAGGAAATTATAAACTGGGCTCAATCTGCCCTGCTCTAAAATATTTGTATGAGTAACACAAATGTGCTGCAAGCTAGTGGTGAGTGTTTGAAGTGGCCTAGCAGTCAGCCAGAGCTTCTGAAATGATGCGTTGAGACAGGGCACCTCTGTTCACTGCAAGCTGCTTTCGGTGTTTGCTTTTCATCGGTGTGAATGGGTGAATGTGGTGATACTGTCAAAGCGCTTTGAGTACCTTGAAGGTAGAAAAGCGCTATACAAGTATAACCCATTTATCATTTATCTTCCGCTTGTATTCATCGTGTATCTTCTTATGATTCTTGAAGAGGTGGGAGATCAAATTTCTTGTATTTAAGGAAGACGTCTTGGTTCCTCCTCGCATAACCAACTTTTTGCAGTCATTGCAAATTGCCAGTTTTTTATCCGTCAGACACACTTTAAAATAATCCAAAACCATAGACATGGTGTCGTTAGTCAGTCACCGAGCGAGCTCGCTTGTTAGCCACGGCTACAGCACCGGCAACAACACGCTCTTGTTGTTGTTATGCTATGCTCGCGGCGGTTTGATGAGGTCATCAAGCGTCGCCAGTAAACCTCTCATGCTGCAGTCGTCAACTCCTGTGTTGTGTAGGGGAGAGGGGAGGGGCTGCTGACTTGAAGAAGCAACTGCTCTGTACTGCTCCCTACGTCCGTGTTTTACCGGATATGTACCGCTCCGTACAGCGGCGTTTTAAAAAGTCATTAATTTTACTTTTTGAAACCGATACCGATAATTTCCGATATTACATTTTAAAGCATTTATCGGCCGGCTGATATTATCGGACATCTGTACCAAAAACCTTTCTAGATTGCCAAATTCTGTTAAATATCTCGATCAATCCTGTATATGCTGGAATTGTGTCAAATTTACAGAAAACGTTCACTTAGCTATGTCTTTATCCGGGCTAACATAGAAAATGCAAAGAAGCTGAAAATATCAGGTAGTGGGAAATATCACAAACCTACAGACGAACTTAAACTAATGACGTGTTTCTCCTCTTTAGCTGACTCTTGGCCGATGAACTTCGATGACTCCAACGCCAGGAGGGACTGGACCTGGAAGCACGACTACGACCTGCCTGAGCTCGTCCAGACGATCCTCAACTACTTGAGCGCCGAAACGCGCATGGCCAGCGCTAACTAAGGTGCCGACAATGGTGGCTCCTTGTTGTACATAATGTAAAGACTGACCAAAGAGGATGGAGAAACATGGCGTGTACATAGTCGTTTTTTCTCTCTGTAAATGCAAAGGGCTCGCCCGGCCGCCCAGCCTGCTGAATGTTGAGGGGTGAGACATCCTCCCCCTCCACGCAACCCAGTTTACAGTCCTAAAGACATCAATGTGTTTTTTAGGTGGAGAGCTGGTTTTGAAACCAGTTTGGCACCTTTCGTGCAGTACTTGGTATGGGAGAACCCAAATCAAACCAGGTTTTACAAGTCAGTTTTTGCTGTATCACCAAGTATTGCCTCACTTCAAGTGTTCAAGGGCTAGTAAAAAAAAAGTGTGTACATCTATTTACACGTATAAAGCGCGTACCCTTTGAAGCACTTTAGTTTGGTTTCTATCCTAATTACTGAAAATCCCCCTCACACGTGTTGTGTGAGGGGAATTTCTGACACAGGACATTCGTAACAAGATTCTTCTTTTTATTCCATGTAACGTTATTTATTCTTTCTATTGGTGTCTAGTAATTGCTTTTTCTCAGCGCCTATTTTTCTAGTTATTTTTGGTTCATCAACACTGTGGGATTACAAAGATAATATTATTCAAGTGTTGGGTTAGAATGGTAAATATATCCTGTTCTTTCGATAAAACAATTTGTGTTGACAATAAACCACTTTGTTTCCACATATTTGGCGACTTCTGTTTTTGTTGCACCCATTCATGGCCATATTTACATTGTTTCGCCTAGGCCTGGGCTATGTTTCGATATATCCGAGTTTTCTATTTCATCCATCCATCCATCCATTTTCTACCGCTTAATCCCTTCGGTGTCGCGGGGGGCGCTGGAGCCTATCTCAGCTACAATCGGGCGGAAGGCGGGGTACACCCTGGACAAGTCGCCACCTCATCACAGGGCCAACACAGATAGACAGACAACATTCACACTCACATTCACACACTAAGACTATTTAAAATACAAAGTGTATTATTTGCTTCACTCGCTCCAGCTTTTTTTTACCCCAGGAGCTTCCATAGCTTGCACCGTCCACCTTACGTCCTTAGCGGGACACCTAGCAAAACATGACTCCTGCTAACAAGAGCAAGACGTCTGTTCCAAAGAAAGAAAAGTGTTGTTGTAGTAGTTATAAAATTGCTGTAAATGTGAACATGCAGACAGTAAACAGGAAGGAAGAAAAACAAAGCTTTAATTCATTATAGTATCTGGTAAAAGTAAGAAAAAAAAGGGAGAAAGAACCTCATGAAGACATCTATATTAAAAGTTAAAAATCAATGCTTTACCAGTTATATTTGGTGATGATAATTATGCATTTCTATTTGTGTTTACACTAAAGGAGTGTCAGTTCTGATCTGATTAGCTATTGATAAAAATATTACATATTTTTACAGATTAAAGTTCCAGCACAATGCTTTATTTTTCTACTTCTTTCATGTTTTGAATCCATCCATCCATCCATCTTCTTCCGCTTATCCGAGGTCGGGTCGCGGGGGCAGCAGCCTAAGCAGGGAAGCCCAGACTTCCCTCTCCCCAGCCACTTCGTCCAGCTCCTCCCGGGGGATCCCGAGGCGTTCCCAGGCCAGCCGGGAGACATAGTCTTCCCAACGTGTCCTGGGTCTTCCTCGTGGCCTCCTACCGGTCGGACGTGCCCTAAACACCTCCTTAGGGAGGCGCTCGGGTGGCATCCTGACCAGATGCCCGAACCACCTCATCTGGCTCCTCTCCATGTGGAGGAGCAGCGGCTTTACTTTGAGCTCCCCCCGGATGACAGAGCTTCTCACCCTATCTCTAAGGGAGAGCCCCGCCACCCGGCGGAGGAAACTCATTTCGGCCGCTTGTACCCGTGATCTTGTCCTTTCGGTCATGACCCAAAGCTCATGACCATAGGTGAGGATGGGAACGTAGATCGACCGGTAAATTGAGAGCTTTGCCTTCCGGCTCAGCTCCTTCTTCACCACAACGGATCGATACAGCGTCCGCATTACTGAAGACGCCGCACCGATCCGCCTGTCGATCTCACGATCCACTCTTCCCTCACTCGTGAACAAGACTCCAAGGTACTTGAACTCCTCCACTTGGGGCAAGATCTCCTCCCCAACCCGGAGATGGCACTCCACCCTTTTCCGGGCGAGAACCATGGACTCGGACTTGGAGGTGCTGATTCTCATCCCAGTCGCTTCACACTCAGCTGCGAACCGATCCAGTGAGAGCTGAAGATCCTGGCCAGATGAAGCCATCAGGACCAAATCATCTGCAAAAAGCAGAGACCTAATCCTGCAGCCACCAAACCGGATCCCCTCAACGCCTTGACTGCGCCTAGAAATTCTGTCCATAAAAGTTATGAACAGAATCGGTGACAAAGGGCAGCCTTGGCGGAGTCCAACCCTCACCGGAAACGTGTCCGACTTACTGCCGGCAATGCGAACCAAGCTCTGACACTGATCATACAGGGAGCGGACCGCCACAATCAGACAGTCCGAAACCCCATACTCTCTGAGCACTCCCCACAGGACTTCCCGAGGGACACGGTCGAATGCCTTCTCCAAGTCCACAAAGCACATGTAGACTGGTTGGGCAAACTCCCATGCACCCTCAAGGACCCTGCCGAGAGTATAGAGCTGGTCCACAGTTCCACGACCATGTTTTGAATAGAGAAATGTAATGCTTTAAAAAAGAGTAATGTTTAAAAAGTATTGTTTAAAAGTGTACGTTTTTGGAAAATTGCCATTACAGACTGGACCTGAATGAGTGAACATCGTGTCCGTGTTTCTGTTCAATATCCCCCCCTCTACAGGGGTGTAACATTGTCAAGTACTTTGGTTAGGCCGGAGATATGTATCGATTCATCAGAGTTTTCTATTTCAGACTATTTAAAAAATATACAAAATGTATTATTTGCTTCACTCGCTCCGGCTTTTTTTTACCCCAGGAGCTTCCGTAGCTTGCACCGTCCACCTAGGACACCTAGCAAAACATGGCTACAGCTAACAAGAGCGAGACGTTTGTTCCAAATAAAGGAAAAGTGTTTTCAAGTACTTTAGTTTTGTGGTAACAGGCGTTGAACATGACAAAGTGTTTAAAAAGGCAGCATCACAACAAACACATTCCTAAATCTGTAACCGAAGCCTCCAGCCAAGTGTGGGAAATGCCACTACTTAACAGGCGAACAAGACTGCGACAACAAACTCCTGCTAAAAAGCAGCTTATTGTGGTGGTATTATTTACATAAGGTATGTCAGAATCAGAAATAATTTCATAATCCCCGAGGGGAAATTAAGATTTTCAGCACAATCCCATTCAAGAGCAGACAAACATTACAGGTCTGCCAACTTCCGGCGTCCCTTACAAAAAAGGTGAGAAACAGGTAAACCCTGGGGGGCGGGGGGATATTCCGTCTAAGCCTGGGCCCCTGGAGAGGGGGTCCAGACTAAGGCCAAGGGGGGAAAAAACTAATAGCCATAGTACACACAAACGTGTGTAAGAGGAAAACATCAAAGAACACCAAGGACATTAAAAGAGCAGAGCTGATGCAACCAGCCACTACTACACACAGTCACAAAAGTGAAACAAAACCAAAAAAATATACAATGTGGTGGCCTCTGCGCTGTTCCACACCATCGTCTGCTGGGGTCGGGGAGAGCATGGCCAGAGACAAGAGCAGACCAAGAGAGCTGACTCCACCCTCGGCTGCCCACTAACTCGGCCAGTGTCCAGTCCGCATGGATGAGCAAAGATGCGTCCAAGGAGACCGAGGTGTCTGATACCTGCTCATTCAGCCAAGACACTGTGAAGCTTGTCCGTCCCGGCGCTCAGTGCTAGCTCCGCAGCCCTGTATGATGAACAGTGTTCTGATGGACCGTAATACTCTACTTTTGATGTGATTTTATGTTAACAGGACAGCGTCAGAAGCACAGCAAGTTCAATGCAGAAACTATCCTTTTACTAATTAAAGCAACAACCAGAACTAAATAGATAGTGAAGTTGATATCATATAAAAATACACACTATTGAGGGAACAAACCAATGATTGAAGCGACAAGCTTCAGCTTGCAATTGCTGGGATTCAAAATGACGTCACATCCGGCTCATATTAAATATGTGTGGTGGTCAAACCAGCGTCTGTTCCCAATGGGTACTAGGCGCCATTTAGCCTTTCTCGGAAAAAAAATGCCCTATGTTTGCGTTGTTTTCGGCTGTACGAGCCGTTCAAATCGCGAAAAGTATGAACGTTTCTCCAGAGTTCCTCGAGAGGTAATCAAGACTGGAGGAAGAGTGCAAGATTTTATGAAAAAAAAAAGACGACAAAAGTAGCACGCACTCTAGTCCAAGGGAGCAGAGCTGAATGGGGCCGTATTACTCGGTTGGTAGAGTGGCCGTGCCAGCAACTTGAGGGTTCCAGGTTCGATCCCCACTTCCGCCATCCTAGTCACTGCCGTTGTGTCCTTGGGCAAGACACTTTACCCACCTGCTCACAGTGCCACCCACACTGGTTTAAAGGGGAACATTATCACCAGACCTATGTAAGCGTCAATATATACCTTGATGTTGCAGAAAAAAGACCAGATTTTTTTTAACCGATTTCCGAACTCTAAATGGGTGAATTTTGGCGAATTAAACGCCTTTCTAATATTCGCTCTCGGAGCGATGACGTCACAACGTGGCGTCACATCGGTAAGCAATCCGCCATTTTCTCAAACACCGAGTCAAATCAGCTCTGTTATTTTCTGTTTTTTCGACTGTTTTCCGTACCTTGGAGACATCATGCCTCGTCTGTGTGTTGTCGGAGGGTGTAACAACACGAACAGGGACGGATTCAAGTTGCACCAGTGGCCCAAAGATGCGAAAGTGGCAAGAAATTGGACGTTTGTTCCGCACACTTTACCGACAAAAGCTATGCTACGACAGAGATAGCAAGAATGTGTGGATATCCTGCGACACTCAAAGCAGATGCATTTCTAACGATAAAGTCAAAGAAATCTGCCGCCAGACTCCCATTGAATCTGCCGGAGTGTGTGAGCAATTCAGGGACAAAGGACCTCGGTAGCACGGCAAGCAATGGCGGCAGTTTGTTCCCGCAGACGAGCGAGCTAAACCCCCTATCGACCCTAGCTTCCCTGGCCTGCTGACATCAACTCCAAAACTGGACAGATCAGCTTTCAGGAAAAGAGCGCGGATGAGGGTATGTCTACAGAATATATTAATTGATGAAAATTGGGCTGTCTGCACTCTCAAATTGCATGTTGTTGCCAAATGTATTTCATATGCTGTAAACCTAGTTCATATTTGTTAGTTTCCTTTAATGCCAAACAAACACATACCAATCGTTGGTTAGAAGGCGATCGCCGAATTTGTCCTCGCTTTCTCCCGTGTCGCTAGCTGTCGTGTCATTTTCGTCAGTTCCGCTTTCATACGGTTCAAACCGATATGGCTCAATAGCTTCAGTTTCTTCTTCAATTTCGTTTTCGCTACTTGCCTCCACACTACAACCATCCGTTTCAATACATTCGTAATCTGTTGAATCGCTTAAGCCGCTGAAATCCGAGTCTGAATCCGAGCTAATGTTGCTATAGCTTGCTGTTCTTTCCGCCATGTTTGTTTGTGTTGGCTTCACTGTGTGACGTCACAGGAAAATGGACGGGTGTTTATAACAATGGTTAAAATCAGGCACTTTGAAGCTTTTTTTAGGGATATTGCGTGATGGGTAAAATTTTGAAAAAAACTTATATAAATATAATAAGCCACTGGGAACTGATTTTTAATGGTTTTAACCATTCTGAAATTGTGATCATGTTCCCCTTTAAATGTAACTTAGATATTGGGTTTCACTAAGTAAAAGTGCTTTGAGTCACTAGAGAAAAGCGCTATATAAATATAATTCACTTCAAGAATGCAAGAGTTTGCAGTGACCACTTTGTTAAAAGGTTGTTTGATATACTTTTAATGTTTATTATTGCCCATTTAAGTGTTATCTTGATATTTGTTTTTCTTAAACACATTTTTGCTCCGAGTGTTCCGTAAAGCCCTAACTCGGTGAGTCTAAATAAAAAAAATCAAATGTGAGCAGAACCTAAAAGAGTTCAGCTTTCACCAAAGACAAGAATCATCAATGACGCTTTCAGCACATACACAATGTTGACATCTGTAGTTATATTTTGATAAAGACGGGGAAAAACACACATACTTGAAACGGAAAGAAACAGCAAGAGTAGGCAACAAACATGTCTGTAGACAATTCATTAACTCATATTATGTTTTGCATATGGTGAATGTTTATATTCATCTTGGAGAAAGCAAACCAAGTTTAATTACATAGTGGTGTTTCAGTTTGAGCACATAAATAGATAAGGCCCCTTAGTTTGATACTCGCAGGTGGATTGGATCACTTCTCGTAGGAAAAGAGGCTCTAATTGGGACTTCGGAATGCAAAAGTGATAGTCCTATCCTTGAGAAGAGACTACATGTTCAGCCCAACGCCAACATTTAAGTTATAACTTAGAGCTGTTGTTTTTCAGACACTTATACACAAACTTCTCCTTTTATGGTCAGGATGTGCTCTCCTGACTTAGCACACACACAGAGACAGGAAGGAGGAATACAAAAACTTAAAGTTAAGTTAAAGTTAAAGTACCAATGATTGTCACACACACACTAGGTGTGGTGAAAATTTTCCTCTGCATCTGACCCACCCCCTTGTTCACCCCCTGATGGTGAGGGGAGCAGTGAGCAGCAGCGGTGGCCGCTTATTTCAGCAAGACAATGCCAAGCCACGTGTTACATCAACGTGGCTTCATAGTAAAAGAGTGCGGGTACTAGACTGGCCTGCCTGTAGTCCAGACCTGTCTCCCATTGAAAATGTGTGGCGCATTATGAAGCGTAAAATACCACAACGGAGAAGAGTTGAAGCTGTAATAGCTGCAAAAGGTGGACCGACATCATATTGAACCCTATGGGTTAGGAATGGGATGGCACTTCAAGTTCATATGTAAGTCAAGGCAGGTGGCCAAATATTTTTGGCAATATAGTGTATATATACATTTTTTCACAATCTTTGATTTTGTGATCAAGCGTCGTCTTATATTCGGCATACACCGGTAACATGCAGGGCTTTATAACTCCAGCAGTACCTATAAGACACCACTAGGTGACTAGGTTCTGACGTCTTCAAGGGGTGAGTCACTTTGCTTTATTATTCTATTTTAATTGGATAGCTTCCTTTTGAACTTGTATGGCAGTTAAGAATTAAAAAATGATATTTAATGGCAACAGTTTGACACAGTAACAGATATCCTGTGATTATTTTGAGTATAAAACATTGTCTCCAACACATTGCAAGTGAGGGAGGTGTCTGCCTCCATCGTCATGGTAACAGGCTAGGTTATGGCATTCTTGGCACACTGCACAGTAGCTATATAGTGTATTTTATTCAAGACAGAAGTATTGCTTCCTCAAAGGAAGCTCTTAATTTAGTTCTTTAAAAATCATTCCATAAAAAGTACATTTTATATCTGGTCCAAAAAAAAAAACATTATTCAAATTAGAATTTTACTATTATGCAGTGTGTATGCAGTGTCATTTCAAACTAGTAGGTTTTGATCAAATAAAATAAACTTTTTTTTTAAATTATCTCGTTCAATTGTATTTATTGGGTTCTTTCAAAAGTAGGGAACAAAATCGAATATCACATCTTTAGTGACAAATCTGAGATTGTATTTTTAGTCCTAGTTTACCCATATCACTTTGAAATGATAGTACTGTGTACGTTTTAACCTTGCAGCCCTTTCACACACCTTTTTCGAGGTATGACACCACAAAAATGTCTTGTGTCATAAAAATGTTCAGCCTGTTTGAACTCGCACTCCATATTGCTTATGTGATCCCACGTCTGCAGCAATGACACAGCATGTGAAGATCTCCCGTCCAAAGGCAAAACCCAGTAACTCAATTTTGGTCAAAACTGAGCTGATAATAATTTTGGAGTTACTAGGTGATATAAAATATAAAATTGCAGGCTGGAATTGCGGATACCAATTAACATCAACAAAGCAGAAATCAAATCTCTGTGAATGGATGGGACTTTAATATAAAATAGATTGGTTTTCGTTTGTTTTATCAAAATCAGCTAGAAGTGAGTTACTAGGTTCTGCTTTTGGACGGGAGTGATGTACCCGGAAAAAGTTACATAGTTTTTTTTTTTGGTAGGCATGCTTTAAAAAAAAAAAAAAAGAGACCGAAAAGGATGACAACGTGGCAAGACTGCAATCATCATTTCCATGTGCAATTATTGTAGGCGGAGCAGTAATGTTCCAGACTCCTTCACCAAGAACGCTCTTCATACACATGTGGCAAAACTATTTTAAATCATGGCATTTTAAAAGGAAAATAGTGACTTTTATTCTGTATTAGAATCAGAATCAGAAGGACTTTATTAATCCCTGTGGGGAAATTAAGATTTTCAGCACAATCCCTTTCAAGAGCAGACAAACATTACAGGGAGACAGAACAGGATCGCTGACGGGTCTGACAACTTCCGGCACCCCTTGCAAAAAAGGTGAGAAACAGGTAAACACTGGGGGGGTGGGGAGATATCTAGCAAAACAAAAAATTCAGCCTAAGCCTGGGCCCCTGGAGAGAGGGTCCAGACTGAGGCCAATGGGAAAACAAGCTCATAGCCATAGCACACATAAACATGTGTAAGAGGGAAACATCAAAGAACTCAAAAGACATTAAGGACATTAAAAGAACAACCAGCTATTTGTATCTATTAAGATACAAAAAAATATATATATAACATTAAAAAACATATACACTGTGGTGGCCTCTGCGGTGTTCCACGGGGTGGGAGGAGCATGGCCAGAGACGGGAGCAGACCCAACAAAGCAACCAAGAGAGCCGACTCCACCCTCGGCCGCCCACTAACTCTCGACTAGTGTCCAGTCCGCATGGATGAGCGAGGTCGCATCTTAGGAGACCGAGGTGTCCGATACCTGCTCATTCAGCCAAGACACTGTAAAACCCGTCCGTCCCGGCACTCAGCCCTGTCTCTTCATCCGCATCTCCTCCAGTCTCTCCAAACGGACTCTGGTGTGGCGCAGAAGTCACGAAAGTGGCACCCCTTGTCGCACAGTCCCAAAGGGTCCCCGAACCAAAAGGCAAAAAAAACATGAAAACAAGAGGGAAACATCAGGAACACAAAAGGATGACACAAGGGCACAGAGCTCCTGCCAACAGCAGCCACTACAGCAGCGCCATCTTGAAAAAAAAAGACCGGCGTATATATACAGTACAGGCCAAAAGTTTGGACACACCTTCTCATTCAATGCGTTTTCTTTA
>NC_084581.2:18220000-18265000 GCF_033978685.3 Nerophis lumbriciformis
TGTGGCAGTGCGTTTAGTTTTCTGTGCTATGGTTATCATCACCCTTTCTGTCATTGATGAGAAAAGTGAGTGTAAAACACGGTATTTTTCCTACTCTAAACAATGTTGCTGTATGTCTGTGAGCACACATACCGTAGCACCTTGTCCTGGAAAATGCAACCATATCTGTGTCAGCAAATCAATAAAAGCATTAAAACAATAGTTGATGTATGACTCGCACCAAATGGGATCAGTTAGACTTTAATGGAACCCTGATGTGGGTCTGCTTTTTTGATGTTGGTGCAGCTGCAGGGCGACCATGCAGAGGGGTAGGTAGGGGACGTTTGCAA
Source organism: Nerophis lumbriciformis (assembly GCF_033978685.3). Taxonomy (NCBI): domain Eukaryota; kingdom Metazoa; phylum Chordata; class Actinopteri; order Syngnathiformes; family Syngnathidae; genus Nerophis; species Nerophis lumbriciformis. Next base: position 18,220,330 of record NC_084581.2, read on the forward strand.
GACATATTGTATCCACTTTGCTCAGCAGGAATGCAAAACACTGAATTAATCAGCATCCTCGCCTGCCTCAATATTTGTCTTGTAGCTTTTCCAAGAAGAGGCACAGAAGAGGAGTGTGTGGCGATGTGGCGGGCGTCCTTCTTGAACATCAACGAACGTGTTTGTGTGTAAGTCTAGTCTTCACTCCAGGGCGGTCGGGGGGGGGGCTTCCACGCCTCTTATGTAACATGCAGGCTTGCCTTCCGTCAGCCAATGGGAGCGCTCCCAGTGCTCTTAGTGTTGTAATAAGATTCCCACAGTTCGGTGGACTAGGCGACACGGGGGGTGGTGTAGCTACTCTGCAGTGTGCCAAGAATGCCATAACCTAACCTGTTACCATGACGATGAAGGCCGACACCTCCCTCACTTGCAATGTGTTGGAGACAATGTTTTATACTCAAAATAATCACAGGAAATCTGTTACTGTGTCAAACTGTTGCCATTAAAAATATTTTTTAATTCTTAACTGCCATACAAGTACAAAAGGGAAGTGAAACAATTAAAATAGAAGAATAAAGCAAAGTGACTCACCCCTTGAAGAAGTCAGAACCTAGTCACCTAGAGAAGGCCTTGCTCTCAGTCTCCGTTCTAATTCATCCCAAAGGTGTTCTATCGGGTTCAGGTCAGGACTCTGTGCAGGCCAGTCAAGTTCATCCACACCAGACTCTGTCATCCATGTCTTTATGGACCTTGCTTTGTGCACTGGTGCACAGTCATGTTGGAAGTGGAAGGGGCCCGCTCCAAACTGTTCCCACAAGGTTGGGAGCATGGAATTGTCCAAAATGTTTTGGTATCCTGGTGCATTTAAAGTTCCTTTCACTGGAACTAAAGTGCCAAGCCCAACTCCTGAAAAACAACCCCACACCATAATTCCTCCTCCACCAAATTTCACACTCGGCACAATGCAGTCCAAAATGTACCGTTCTCCTGGCAACCTTTAAACCCAGAATATATAGGAACGAGGAAATTTCACGACTGGATTTGTTGCACAGGTGGCATCCCATGACAGTTCCACGCTGGAAATCACTGAGCTCCTGAGAGTGGCTCATTCTTTCACAAATGTTTGGAGAAATAGTCTCCATGCCTAAGTGCCTGATTTTGTACACCTGTGGCCGGGCCAAGTGATTAGGACACCTGGATCTGATCATTTGGATGGGTGGCCAAATACTTTTGGCAATATAGTGTATTTCTAAGCTGCTTCATTGATCAACATTTGTTGTTTGTTACCTTTGTTAATTTGTGTGTGAATGACAAGAGTAAAACGCTTCTTAGCTTGAGTGTAGGAATCTCTAGACCCTGACCATAAGATGACCCAGCTTTGTATGATTTTTTTTCAAGGGAAACATTTTTTTATTTTTTGGTCAATATGGTAAAATATTGATCAAATTGTATAACTAGACTGACCTGAGACCTTTTCCCCCCCCCCGGCGGGCCTCTTTGTCAAGTCACTGGTGTGTGTGAGTGACAGGAGGAAAAGCTCTGGGGATGAGTAGTTCCCTACCACCGTTTGGTTTGCCTATATAAATCTCTAGACCCTGACTATAGGACAGGGGTCCCCAAACTACGGCCCGCGGGCCGGATCCGGCCCCCCAGCATCCAAAATCCGGCCCACAGGAAGTCCCAAGTTAAAACATTTTATTTTTATTTTTATTTTTATTTTTATTATTATTATTTTTTTTAATCTTTCCTTTCTAATCCATTTTCTACCGCTTGTTACTCTTGGTATCTCCTAGCCGCTCAGGCAAATCATATTGTCTAAAAATGAATTTTCCCATCGATAACGTGACAATGTTAAATGTTGATGAACATCAATGTTAATTGATGTTAAATGACAAAACGGATTATAAAGACAATATATATATATATATATATATATATATATATATATATATATATATATATATATATATATATATTATATATTTTTTTAACCCAATGCGGCCCCCGAGTCAAAAAGTTTGGGGACCCCTGCTATAGGACAACACCACTTTTGAGACGCCGATCAAAGGTTCTCTCATATTCGGGTCAAAACGTAGAGTAAATTATTGATCAAATTGCACTACGCAGACAGACCTGGACACTTTTTCTCCAGCGGGTTCTTTTTGTCGTGACCGGATCTCTCAAGATCATTTGTATATGAGAGCCACAGGAAAAAAACACTGACTCTTTTGGGGTGACTATGAATTACATTTTGAAATTCCAAATGTTCAGTTTTTTCAAGATAAAAAGGCCATTTTATGTTTAATAATACGATAAATTAGTGCCCAAGTTGTACTGTGCAGCCAGACTCTTGAATTCCCTTTGATATTCTGTGATTATCATGACACTTGTCCTCTTTGCCATCAAATAAGAAGTTCAGAGAAAAAGTAAAAACATCCATCCATCCATCTTCTTCCGCTTATCCGAGGTCGGGTCACGGGGGCAGCAGCCTAAGCAGGGAAGCCCAGACTTTCCTCTCCCCAGCCACTTCGTCCAGCTCCTCCCGGGGGATCCCGAGGCGTTCCCAGGCCAGCCGGGAGACATAGTCTTCCCAACGTGTCCTGGGTCTTCCCCGTGGCCTCCTACCGGTTGGACGTGCCCGAGTTAATCCTTCAGACGCTCACTGACCTGAACTACAGGTATATTTATTCTTTTCCCCAGAAAATAACAATTGGACTTAAATATGTAGGACTTTCAAATGAAATATTGAAAAGTGTGAAAGTATTTTCCCTCCTATTGTTAATATTAAAAATAGCTACCGGTACTTGTTTTTGCATTAACAATAAAAACCCTGTTGAAATGTAATCATCTGCAAGATGTGGATATTTGTAAAAGTTGTAAAGTGGTGCTAGTCAACAAAATGATTTTAGTAATAATACTGTATATATAATATTTAAATATTACATATGTTATATTTTATATTGCTACCAGTTGATCTGCCGTTTCTTTTCTTTTCTCCTCTGCTCCCCTTTTCCTTGAGGGGGGGGGGGGGGGGGGGGGGGCACAGGTCCGGTGGCCATGGATGAAGTGCTGGCTGTCCAGAGTCGGGACCCGGGGTGGACCGCTCGCCTGTGCATTGGCAGGGAACATCTCTGCGCTGCCGACCCGTCTCCGCTCGGGATGGTGTCCTGCTGGCCCCACTATGGGCTGGACTCTTACTATTATGTTGGATCCACTATGGACTGGACTCTCACAATATTATGTCAGACCCACTCGACATCCATTGCTTTCGGTCTCCCCTAGAGGGGGGGGGTTACCCACATATGCGGTCCTCTCCAAGGTTTCTCATAGTCATTCACATCGACGTCCCACTGGGGTGAGTTTTTCCTTGCCCGTATGTGGGCTTTGTACCGAGGATGTCATTGTGGCTTGTGCAGCCCTTTGAGACACTTGTGATTTAGGGCTATATAAATAAAGATTGATTGATTAATTGATTGATTGACTATGGTACATTTTTAGTCTACTTTATACCTTTTGTTTTTGCCCTCTTTTTGTGCCCTTGTGTGCATTATCCTTTCCATCCTTACCCTTTCCAACCTTTGTAACTGAGCTACTGTGTGGAACAATTTCCCTTGTGGATCAATAAAGTTTGTCTAAGTCTAAGTCTATTAATAATACTTTCTCCTTGAATCTCATATGTTCTACTAATTCATACAAAAAGATCATTCCCTCCACAATAGTGTATTAAGGAATTGTGCGTAATTATTTTTGTTGGACTTGAGGTCATCAAATACGTTTTTGCGTACTTGGTACCTCTTTACAATCTTATAGGATTTTCTTGATCTCTGGTGTTAGCTATCATTTTAGCATTAAGCTTAACCTCATTTGGCCTTTCAAGTGTTTGTTACACAACGTGCTGATAATCCCATCACAGAGACGTTTTTAAACACAGATCCCGGGTCAGATTGGTGTTTCACATAATCCAGATCTAGACTGTTCTAACAACCAGGGTGTTTCTGATGCTGTATCAGATGAAATGTAGTCGGCAGGAGTATAATCCAACTGTGTAAAGATTCACAAATAGGTCAAGAGTGCGCTACATGCTCATTTGCAGGCCTGTATGGTAGAGTGGCCAGACAGAAGCCATTCCTTTGTAAAAGTTGGCCAAAATGCACCTGAAAGAATCTCAGATCATGAGAAACAAAATTTTCTAGTCTGATGAGACAAATATTTAACTCTTTGCCAGGCTTCATGTTTGGAGGAAACCAGTCACCGCTCATCACCTACAGTGAAGCATGGTGGTGGCAGCATAATGCTGTGGGGATGTTTTTCAGCGGCAGGAACTGGATAAAGGGAAAGATGCATGCAGTAATCTATGGAAACATCCTGGATAAAAACCTGCTCTCTTTCAGCAAGAAAACGACCCTAAACACACAGCCAAGATATCAAAGAAATGGCTTCAGGACAACCCTGTAAATGTCATTGAGTGACCCAACCAGAGCCCAGACTTGAATCCGATTTAACATTCTGAAAATGGCTGTGAACTGATGCTTCCATCCAAAGAGGAATGGGCAAAAATTGCCCAAAGATAGGTGTGCCAAGCGTGTGGCATCGTATTCAAAAAGACTTGAGGCTGTAATTCCTGTCAAAGATGCATCAGCAAAGTATTGAGCAAAGACTGTGAATACTTATGTACATGTGATTTTGTAGGTATTTTATTTTCTTCGAATAAATGTCCAAAAGCTCTAAAGAAAAAGTTTTCACATTGTTATTATGAGGAAATAAATGAACTCATTCAGTTTTGGAATAAGGCTGTAACAACAAAATGTTGAATAAGTGAAGCACTGTAGGTAACGATAACACCAACAAATATTAATTAAATTAATCGTAATCATTTGATTGTTTGCAATACATATTCAGAGCGTGTTTTGTTCCATTAGCGCCCACCTCCTTCGAAGGGCGTTTTTGGGGGGGATTTCTAAGAACGCAGCATGCAGCTTCCTGGGTATTTTGAGTTTATTTAAACTATCCATAGCCTTGAAATGTAAACACAACGCTGCTCGTATCAGTGAGTTTGTTTTTCCCACCGTACAATCGTTTCATAACACAAGTGCACGCACATGGTCGAACAGGCAACAATTTAAATCACTTGTAATGTGTTGTTGTGATCACAATATGAAATAAAACAAAGTTATTTTTGACTCCAAAGCCCGCCACACACCCAGACCACAAGCATAGGCATGCTTTATATGAAAGTCAACCACCAACATGGCTCAACTTTAAATCATGTTCATTACTGTCATCCTGTAGCATTGCATCTTGGTCTGTTACATAAGAGGACATCAATATTCCCAAGGAATCCAGCTGTTCCACATTCCAGCCAAGGGTGTTTACTTTTTTGAAAGCGTGAGATGGCTGCTTTTAAAACATGACCGTATGTGTCACACCTTCAAGTTTAACACAGAATTACCCTTATAGGTGAAGATAAACTGCTGCAAAGATCATATCCTGTACTGTTCAGTTCAGTTCAGTTTCAGTTTATTTCGAACATGCATACGATACAATTACAATGTAATGCATCACATATTTCCAGTTGTTTCATTACAGCATGTCCGAAAAGGAGTAGGAAGAAGCAGAGCTTTTTAATCCAACCCCTTTTTATCCAATTTCTTTGTTCTCTGTTCATAACAGAGCAGTGAATAAATAAATAAATAAATATGCAATAAGTAAGTAAATACATAAATAAATATTATACATATAAACATATACACAATAATTAAAGTTATAATAGATAAATAGTAAAGTAATTCGGATGAATGAATGAGATTAAATTAATCATAATTCTTCTGCTTGGTATTTTGTGAACACTTGTAGTTTGAACAGTGTCTTAAACTGGATTAGTGCGTTGTTTGATTTATTTACTTAATCCATTCCAAAATGTAATTCCACATACTGCACACTTGCCAACCCTCCCGGATTTTCCGGGAGACTCCTGAAATTCAGCGCCTCTCCCGAAAACTTCCCGGGACAAATTTTCTCCCGGAAATCTCCCGAAATTCAGGCGGAGCTGGAGGCCACGTCCCCTTCAGCTCCATGCGGACCTGAGTGACGTGACGACAGCCTGTTTTCACGTCCGCTTTCCCACAATATAAACAGGGTGCCTGCCAAATCACGTTATAACTGTAGAATGATCGAGGGCAAGTTCTTGGTTTCTTATGTAGGTTTATTGTTTGGCAGTTTCATTAACGTCCTCCCAGCGTGGCAACAACACACAACAACAGCAGTCACGTTTTCGTCTACCGTAAAGCAGTTTGTCTGCCGTAAACAGCAATGTTGTGACACTCTGAAACAGGACAATACTGCCATCTACTGTACATGCATATGTGACAATAACATCTAGGGCTTTTAGAGAGTGCAGTGCACAACTGCGCACACAACAAGGAGACGAAGCAGAATGCATCATCAGAGAGGGTGTTCAGCATGGTTAGAAAAATAGTGACAGAGAATAGAACAAGGATGGACAATTCAACCCTTAACTCAACAACGCCCCCACCTCAAACACGCCCCCCCCGCTCCCGAAATCGGAGGTCTCAAGGTTGGCAAGTATGACATACTGATATACTAAAGGTTTTAAGTGTTGTGCGTGCATACAAATGTTTTAAATACAATGTTTCTCTAAGGCTATATTTCTCCTCTTGAGAATAATTGTACTTACAATTTGTGTCTTTTTTTTTTAATATAATGTTGTGTTTTCTGTCTAAAAGCAGCATCCATTAGTTTTCTTTGTGTATAAAATGTTTCTTATTATATTTTATTATATTATATTATATTTTTATAACGAAATTGCAAGCAAACTAATTAGTGCAACTTTATAGATGCTTTCTTACGATTGCAGCGGCATCTGCTGGTTGTCTTTATAAAACAACAAGCATTAAAAAAAATGTTAAACAATGATGAGTACATTTAAAAAAAAAAAGACACTTTATAATGTATAAACAAACAACAATCTTTAAATACGCAAGTATGATTTTAAACAGGCGATTAAATGGGCGTCATATTTTCGTCAGGCATTTTGTAAGACTCCCACTCAAGAGGACCCCAGGAAGATGTCCATGCTTGCTGAACGTAAGGAATTTTAAATAAAAAGTATTTTCATACAAATGTGACATTTTCCTTTAATTTAACAACGCGCATATACGTGTCTTGTGTGTTCAAGCTCCAGAAAAGTGGTCGTTTGTGGAACTATCCGTTAAACGTTACCTAATCAAAGTTCGACTCGCTAGCATCAGCGTTAGCATTGTCTGTTAGCACATGCGTTGTCATGTGAATTTACAATAATTGTTCAGAGTTTATGAGTTGGCATCAGATAAACTTCAAACTACATTATAGCGTGACAAAAGTTTTTTTTCGTGATATAGCAATTTAGCTTCAATAATAATATTGTTCAGACCAATTCACGTGAATTATGAATAGAATCATCCATGCATTTTCTACCGCTTGTCCCTTACGGGGTTGCGGGGGGTGCTGGAGCCTATCTCAGGTTCATACGGGCGGAAGGCGGGGAGTACACCTTGGACAAGTCGCTAACACAGACAGACAGATAATCAATGTAAAAAAAAAACCAAAAAACTAATTTGAACTGCTATTCGGTGTCTGATTGTGTCGATTTTCTTTTATCTGTAGTTAGTTGTATAATAACAGTGCTTCTCTTTTTCCAGCCCGGAGGAAACAGAAGTGGTCAATTGACCCAAGGAACAGTACCTGGAGCAATGATGACTCCAGGTTTGGTCAGAAGATGTTGGAGCGAATGGGCTGGTCCAAAGGCAAGGTTTGTGTTTGAAATAATATTTCTTTATGTCGTGAGTTCTGGGTTCAGTTATTTCTGGACATCCATCCATCCATTTTCTACCACTTGTCCCTTGCGGGTTCGCGGGAGGTGCTGGATTCGGTACACCCTTGACAAGTCTCCACCTCATCACAGGGCCAACACAGATAGACAGACAACATTCACGCTCACATTCACACACTAGGGCCAATTTGGTGTTGCCACAATCAACCTATCCCCAGGTGCATGTTTTTGGAGGTGGGAGGGAACCCACGCAGTCATGGGGAGAACATGCAAACTCCACACAGAAAGACCCCGAGCCCGGGATTGAACCCAGGACCTTCGTGTTGTGAGGCACACGAAATTGGAGATGTGATTTATAAATATTATGGCCTAAGAAGTACATGATTATGTGATGAAGCTAAGTAATTATAAGGTATATGGCGCTAAGAACATCTGCTGAGCGTTTAAAATGTGCAAGCAGAAAACATTAACCCTGTTCGCCATTTGTATTGCTGGGTTTTAAGGGGAGCCGCACCTTTTTTGGAATTTTATCTATCATCCACATAGGGATGATGTTTGATAAGAAATTATCGAGTTCGAGCCCATTATCGAATCCTCTTATCGAACCGATTTCTTATCGATTCTCTTATCGAATCCAGATAGGTTGTTGTATATGGAAAAAAACACACAGTATTTGGTTTAACAAAAGCTCACTTTTATTTTATAAGAAAAAATAAACAAATATTGACTGTTGTTACCCCCATAAAAAAATAAAATAAAAAAAATAAATATTGACTGTTGTTACCCAAAGTATATTAAGTGGGATTTTTCAGAAAAACAAATATATACAGTAACACAAAAACAACCTGTCTCTGTGATCACTATAGGTGTATAAATAATACTATAGTGTTAAATAAAGTCAGGCCTTTGGGCACAAAACTGAAAATAATACAGCTCTCCAAAAAGTGCACTTCTGCTGCTATTGGAACATCCTTCTGGGGTCCATCAGTGTAGCCTCCTCCAGGAATGACTGCACGTCCTTGTCCTGGAGGGAAAATGAGGGACAGGCACAGCATAGAATTAGGGGGGAAATTAGCTGAATGTGAAGACTAGGGTGTCTGTTATTAAGTCTTTAGCATTAGTATGTGGAATTAAATGATGGAATGGATTAAGTAATGAAGTTAATAAACATTGTACTGATATGATCCACTTTAAGAGTTTGTTCAAATTAATAGTGCTTACAAAGTACAAAGAAGAATTATGAGAAATACTTTCAACCTTATTGAAAATAAGATATTCTTCATCTCAGTATATTAATAATGACTGAATTAATTACATATTACAAAACTGTTGTATATACTAATTCACAGATGTTATTTTATTATAAAAAGGTCAGTAAATTATGTATATATTTGTAAACGCTCTGAAGTGGGAAAGGGGTAGGATTAAATAAGCTTTACTTCTTCCTACTCCTTTTCGGACATGATGTAAAGTGAAATGATATGAAACTGTGATGTGTTATGCTGTAAGTGTGTTCATGTATGAAATAAACTAAAGAAAGAAAGAAAGCACTAGTTTATTAGACAGACCTGCAAACTCTGGAGTGGTGTAGGCTACAAGATACCGTTAACGTTATCAGACACATTCAAAAGGGCTAATGTTAACGTTACCGTTAGCCACAGACTATGCTTAGGTAACGTTAGTCTAGCTAACATTACTGCAGTTCTGGTTGACATAAAAGGTAACCTTATTTTAGCCTAAAGGCTACGAGTGAGCAGATATGGAAATGAACCGGCAACAGTTAACGTTAGTTACTCACCAGCACTTTTACTGGAGTTGGCGCTGCAGGTTGAAGTAGAGGAAGAGGGGCGCGCTTCGTCATCTCTGTCGCTGCTTCTCCACGACACCTTTCTCGAACGTTCAGGTTATGTACGGCCTGAACATGTTTCAACATGCTTGTTGTGTTTCCCCCCCTTACATGAGAGCGAAGCCTGGCAATGATTGCAGATAGCCGTTTCCTCGTCGTATTTTTTTGTAAAATTAAGCCATGCCTTGAGGTGTTTTTTTCCGGCTGCTTCTTTTTTTTTTTTCCCTTTTTTTTTTTTTTTAAACCTTTATTTATAAATTTCAATTACAAACAGACGAGAAACAAAAACGGTACAGAACAGTACAAAAACAGTACAAAACAGTGCCAGGGGGTTGTGAATTCAAAGTAACTAAAATAGAATACAAAAAAGTATATATATATATATATATATATATATATATATATATATATATAATAAACCTTGTTGCTGCTTCTGTATCTGCCGCCTAATGACTGAGATACGTCATTTTCTGGGACGTGCCACAGGGCATTTCCTGTGAAACGGTATTCGTTCCCAGGGATTTGAATAAAGAACCAACTCTTTTTCTTTACTATAGTGGCCTCGATAACGGGAACCGGTTCTCAAAAAGGGATTTGAGTCCATGGAATCGGTTCTTTTCTTATCGAACAACCGGGAGAACCGGTTTCGAACATCATCCCTACATCCACAATCTCTAGTTACACAAGAGCACCACTCTTTCCCTTTTCTGTGCATTCTAAATTGTGTATAACTTCTAGTTAAAGATGACAAACAATGCAGGTAATGGGATTCATCTATTGCACCTATAAAGCCCTCTGAAAAATATCCCAAAACTGGGAACAATGTCTCATTTAGGTGCTGTGACTTGCATATTAATTCAGCTATAGCGACATTATTGTAAGCGCTTACGGTGCTGAACAACTTTTCTCACACTGCTTCTCCAACCACTCGTGTGTAGCCAGCCACTAGTTAGCTTGAGCTGCTAATAACATTGGTTGCGACCTGCCATAAAAGGAGCTTCAGCTGCTGCTGCTGCTGTATTGCCTTACATTACATTAGCAAAAATTCATGCTCGATTATGAATCATATATTTTATCTGTATAGTAGAAGGTTGAGGCACCAAATGTGGAAGTCGATCAACTATGAAAATCCACAAGCTACCAACTTGATACTACATGGCTCTTAACACATTGCATGCACCCTAAAACCATCACAACATTCTTAAAAAGCACTTTTTATCTGAGGATTATTCTTAATTTAGCAGCTCATGGAGAGCACATTCGCTGAAATATACAACCATTTCATCAGTCAACATCCCAGTGAGAGCTGTTCTTATTTGAAACGATTAGCAATAGTGCTACAAGATCGCGGTCCAAAACTCTCACGAAGTCTGCCAGCAGTATTAGCAACCACAAAGTATAAGTAGGGCTGGGCGATATGGCTTTTTATTAATATCTCAATATTTTTAGGCCATGTCACGATATATATCTCAATATTTTGCCTTAGCCTTGAATTAACACTTGATGCATATAATCACACCAGTATGATGATTATGTGTCTACATTAAAACATTCGTGTTCATACTGCATTAATATATGCTCATTTTAAACTAAGTCAATTTACCAAAACTGTATTTATTAAACAGTTATTAAGCAGTGGCACAAACATTCATGTCATTTCCAAAGCAGAAAGTGCAAGATTGTCAGAGACATTTTAAAACAAGCTATTAGTGCATGATGTCACTAAGATGACATATCCAAACAACACTAAATTAAAGTGCACTTTTTGTACAGAACGCCACTACAATAGTTTAAAACAAATAAAGATGCTCTTTTGTGCATGATGTCACACAAAATATTTAAAAAACTGTACATAAAAATGAGCTGCATAATAAGAAATCAAATAGTGTATGTCCTTCGCTATGTGGTTGGTTCCTGCGGAAGTTATCTCCTGTTGTTGACTATTTATTTCATACAATGTTGATCTGGAAATGGTTGCTTCGGCATTTTGTTGGTGTGGCACCGGCCGAGATGTTGACATGCAGAGTTTCAAGCACTCTTCATTCTCTAGCGGGTGACTTTTCAAATGATGCTACACATTAGCAGTGCTGCTACTTTTTGTAGCAACGATTTTGCCGCATACTTGACATATTACGGTTGTCTGTTCTACATCTTCCCACTTGAAGCCAAACCACCGCCAGACGATGGACCCCGTGCTGTTTTTCTTGGAATTAATTATTCCTTCATTTGTTACCAGGTTCGCACCTTCTCTCTCTCTTATTACTTCTCGTACCGCTCCGTTGGCATCACAGCTAATGTTACCCATGCCGCTACCTGTCTCCTCCGCGGGGGCGTATGACGTTGCACGCGCGACAGTATGTGACGTATGTAAGAAGGTGCGCTTGTTTTGTCTCTGAGAAGGAGAGACAAGAAAGAGTGAGAAGAGCCTGTAGTGTAATGGCCGCAGCTAAAAGCAACTGCGTGAGAACGTATACTCGAATACCACAATATAGTCATTTTCTTTTTTGCACAGAGACAAACCCGCGATATATGGAGTATATTCGATATATCACCCAGCCCTAAGTATAAGTATGAATGTGAGTGTGATTGATTGTTTGTCTATATGTGCCATGCGATTGGCTGGCGACTAGTCTAAGGTATATGGCGCTTTTCGTTAACCTGTCAATGACCTGGTCCATTTTTTTTTTCACTTTATACCAAACTGCATTAATAATTTAATGTATGTGCACATCATGTGTATATTGAGCCTTTGAGTATTGTTTACTATCTTTTGTGTGCTTAGTTCTACTGTGACTTTTTCGTGGGAAATATCAATAAACCACTTAAAGTTTTTTTTTCATCTCTAATCAAAAGAACTGTTCACATATTTGGCAAACTAAATTTAAACATTCAGGGAGGGCTAAACGTAGGGCAGCCTGTGTTACCTTGTACACTAAGCAACAATTAAAAAATAGAGCAAAATTAAGTAGGAAATATATATGTTATACCTAATAACAGATTAGATTTCAAATATATATACATAATGTGTGTATGTGTGTGTATATATATATATATATATATATATAATGTGTGTGTGTGTGTGTGTGTGTGTGTGTGTATATGTATATATTGTTTTAATATTTTTTGGGTCCATTTTAAAGACAATTTATGCAACTTCACTGATTATGAAAATTATACGATGACTCCCCCACCGCCAAAATTATATTGGCAATCTGGGGGAAACCCTGGTGATGATTAAGTTATTTGCTGAGGGTCTTGGAACGTAACCCTCAAGGAATATGTGACACACCCATAAAAATGCCTAGTTTGACTGTATGGCCTGATAATGTACCTACTCAATACTAATGAATGAAATTGAAAAGGTGATAGAAGACTGGATGGAATTGGAGTCACAGCCTTTAGCCGAGTCATCAGGCTACCATGACAACCACGCTTTCGTGTCCTGTGAAGGCATTTCCTTCTGAAGCGCCGGCTAGGGCCACTGGGTTGCTGTATGTTGCGCATTTTATGCTTTATTATTAAACAAAATGCAAATATTATGGACTTAAAATGAATTCAACTTTTTTCAGGAACTATTTTCTGTGAGGAAAGAAGCATGAATCTGCGAGTTTTTCCCACATGTATAAAGACATACAGTGCTACAAATCTACTTTAAAGACACAATGAGTAATACATATATGGCTGTACTACTCTTTGCAGGGCCTTGGCAGAAATGAACAAGGAGCCACTGACCACATCAAGGTGAAACCTAAAAACGACCACAATGGTGTTGGAGGCAAAGAAAGCCATGAGGTGAGATTATTAAGTATTTAGGACATTTGTTGAGGTTACTGCTGGTATATTTTTGCATGCAAACTTGTAAAGTATGTCAACTCTGCATTTTCCGTACATTTCTGTACATATGTGTATACTTTTACTCATTTGTAATTCACATATTAAACTGGTAGCGTATGTCTCAGTTAATTGTACCATGTTAATTCCATGCCTACATTTACAAGTGATTCCTTTCTGCTTTGTGCTTAGGATAACTGGATCACCCACCAAGATGATTTCAATGACCTTCTTGCTCAGCTAAACAACTGCCATGGCCAAAAAAACACTGGTAATGATAAAAATATATATTTTAAACTTCTTCCAAGTTGTTTTTGTGGTCGTTTACATCATTGAACTTTTTCTGTGTTGACGCTACTTTTGAGGGACAGTAGAGGGTGCTGCAGGGCAGGAGATGCACATTGTTATGAGGGAGTGGAGAACGGACACAGTACTGTGTGTTACTGATGTAACTTTGATTGTCTGTGTGTATATATTTCATATATATTTACCGGTATATATTTTGCTAATTGCAGAACCTCTGCCGAAAGAACAGAACAGCTTTAGCTTGGAAGAGAAGTCGAAGACCTCCAAAAAACGAGTTCATTATATGAAATTTGCAAAAGGTGAGTGTCACAACCAAGAGTCCTCTATTGAAAACGACAATCGACAAATGTCTTATTTTTTTTTTACATATGACAACTTATCCCTCATTCTCAGTAATTGCCTTGAACAAATTTACTACTTGCATTCCAAAACTTTATCATGTCTTCTGCTTAAGTGATTTATTAAAAAAAAGAAAGGAAAAAAAAAAAAGGATTTTGGCTACACGTCACTATTTTCTTTATTAACTTTGATGCCATCCAACCCAGACGCCCTCCCTTACCCCTCACTGAGCCCACTTTGCATGGCTCACAGCTCTAGACGCTGATCAGAGATCTGTCAACCTCCCTAAGGTCATTTGGCCCTGGTCACTACTCGGGGAGGTTATTCATGATGATGTAACCTTTAACTTTCATTACTCCTTTACATATCAGGAAGTCTTGCTGGGTGATAGGCACAAGGAGGAACTTGGTGTTTAAGGATGACTGGAGAGCAAAATGAGTAAGCACTAGGTCATACTTTAAGGGTGAGACGCTTCTATTTGGGAGATTAAAGGGCTAACAGACAGTTTTGTAGCTGTAACAGCTTGGACAGGAACCACTAATTTGTTACTTTATAACATTTTCAAATAACCTGCCATCGGTAGGTCTTTGCCGATAACACATTTTGATGGACAATACATTGTCCGTGTTGATGGGCTCATATTGCTCATTCGGTTTGAAGCCGAAAAATTCCCACAATGAGACATTTGGATTCGAAAGCTTTTTTTTTTCCTTCTGATTTTTTTGTTGCCCTGCAAAGCTTCTCACTAGCAAGTCGTGACTAGTGAGGCTCAGTCGGTAGCAGTCCCGCCTCCACTCACATAACAAAGATTGTGAATGACTCACAGGGGTTTACACTGTTCAACCAATTCTGCTATTGAACGAACCCGCTCAGGTGCTGAGAACAATGCACAGAGTGAAACCTCTTGTATACTAGTTGAAATTTAGACTACGTTTACACTGCAGGCCAAAGTGGCCCAAATCGGATTTTTTTGAGATCTGACTTTTTCCAGCTGACTGTTCATACTGCAAGTAAAATGGGATTTTTTTTTATCAGACTCCAGTTTAAACGCGCACAGGCCCCGATGTGGCCTCGACGTCCCTTGCATGTGCACTTCGATAAAGTGAAAACAAAGGAAGTTAACCGGGAGGAAGTCGCTGCTACTACAAAACAAAATAAAAGTCACAACACCTTAAAAATTAGTGGGGGGTTTTTATGTGAAAATAAATTATAGTAATAAAATGTACGAATGGATGTATATAGTGTAATATATTTGGGAGGGTTGTCATTTTTTTTGTGGCTGTTAATGTGTGGAGACCCTGATCAGCATGGATCTACGGGGAATTTATTTTTCAACTCACATGTAAGAAAATGCGCCACAGTGTCAATTCCGGTCTTTCAACAATCGCTATTTCTTCGGAATCAAAATATATATTCATATATTACAAGGTCGTGCGTTCAATCCCACCTTACAATTCGATTACGATTCAGGAGCTACGATTCGATTCAAAAATCTTATTATTATTGATGCATCTTTATGTATACTGATGCAGTTTTTTCTTTTCTTTCTTTTCCTTGCACTAAATAAGCATTCATCACATGCAAATAATCATTAACTTAGAATTCAATGGCAGCAACACATTGCAAAAAAGTTGGCACATAGGCATTTTTACCGCTGTGTTACTTCGCCTTTCCTTTTAACAACACTCAGTAAACATTTAGGAACTGAAGGACCAATTTTAGAAGCTTTTCAGTTGGAGTTCTTTCCCATACAGCTTAAGTTGTTCAAAAGTCTGGGGTCTTCGTTGTTAGATTTTACGCTTCATAATGTGCCACACATTTTCAATGGGAGACAGGTCTGGACTACAGGCAGGCCAGTCTAGTACTCGCACTCTTTTACTACGAAGCCATGCTGTTGTAACACGTGCAGAATGTGGCTTGGCATTGTCTTGCTGAAATAAGCAGGGCGTTCATGATATGTTCCTCTAAACCTGTATGTACCTTTCAGCATTAATAGTGCCTTCACAGATGTGTAAGTTACCCATGCCTTGGGCACTAATACACTCCCATACCATCACAGATGCTGGCTTTTGCGCCTATAACAGTCCGGATGGTTCTTTTCCTGTTTGGTCCGGAGGACACAACGTACACAGTTTCCAAAAACAATTTGAAATGTGGACTCGTCAGACCACAGAACACTTTGTATCAGTCCGTCTTAGATGAAGTCGGCTGAGTGTCTGGGTGTTGTTGATAAATGGCTTTGCATAGTACAGTTTTTAACTTGTACTTACAGATGTAGCGACGAACTGTAGTTACTAACAGTGTTTTTTTTAAGTGTTCCTGAGCCTATGTAGTGATATGCTTTACACACTAATGTCGTTTTTTTATGCAGTACCACCTGAGTGATCGAAGGTCACAGGCATTGCCCCTTACGTGCAGTGATTTCTCCAGGTTCTCTGAAACTTTTGATGATATTACGGACAGTAGATGGTTAAATCCGTAAATTCCTTGCAGTAGCTCTTTGAAAACTGTTGTTCTTAAACTGTTTGACAATTTGCTCACACATTTTGTTCAGAAAGTGGTGACCCTTGCCCCATGTTTGTGAATGACTGAGCATTTCATGGAAGCTGCTTTTATACCCAATCGTGGCACCCATCTGTTCCCAATTAGCCTGTTCACCTGTGGGATGTTCCAAATAAGTGTTTGATGGGCATTCCTCAACTTTCTCAGTCTTTTTTGCCACTTGTGTCAGCTTTTTTGAAACATGTTGCAGAATTCCAAATGACCGAATATTTGCAAAAAAAACAAAGTTTACCAATTCGAACGTTAAGAATCTTGTCTTTGCAGTGTATTCAATTGAATATAGTTTGAAAATCAATGTATTCGGATTTTATTTACGATTTACACAACGTGCCAACTTCACTGGTTTTGGGTTTTGTACTTTTTTTTGTAAATGACAAGCTTTGGGCAGCGTGTTTGAACACAGTGGCCATTCTCTCCCTGAGCTTGGAGATTTACTCCAGAGTAGAGAGTGAGAGGGAAACAGTATCTCGATTACTCCCTATGTTTTGCACGTATAGAAAAAAGAAAGAAAAACCAAAACCGTTTTAAATGCTTGCTTAACTACGCTCCCATTAGGTATGCTGACGACTCACATGCTGTCATCAATGACAACAGTCTCATCTTTTTATTAAAAGTTGCATTAAACCAAAGAAAAAAATATTTTTAGATAAATGTTGCTTGTTATTTTTGTTTGCAGAAAAATAAAGCGACCCTTCCGGTTATTGACCTTTTGTTAAAGTAATTAATCAGTGATCACTTAGTTCGGTAAACATCTGGAAGATCTCTACGTCATTCAGCAGCTACTTCCTGCTTCCTGTTTGGGCATCTGGCTTGTCCATTTATGTGGACATAGCAGATGACCCCATCAGATTAAAGTTTATCAGGATGTTTGCTACCTGTGCTGGGTCAACTCCAGACGGTGAAGTATGGCTGTCAGACTAACTAGCTAAAATGTTATTCCAGCTCAGTTTTTAACACTGCATACAATTTTGGAGCCCTTAAAATAGCCCCTTGATAAGTGACCCTAACAGTAACTTTCTCATGCGTTTTGACCAGTGATTAATGTGTATGTTCCGTCGGACATTTGTGTTGACTGTTTCATTGTCTTTGCCCCGGGACATACTTGTACTCCAGCCCATCATCAGCCAATAATCTGCGATGGTCCCCTGAGACTATTTCGGTGAATTGCATTCCACTTCTCTTCACCAGCTGTTTGGGCCCTCCAAAAAAGGGAAGCACCTGACTTTTTGGCACCTGTCAAAGAAATCGGTCTACTGTGGAAGAGGAAAGGAAAGACGCCTAATGGGAAATTTAGGAAGGGTGTGTTCACAAGAAGACCAGCCTCCAGACCTATTTTTGCAGATGAAGCTTTTTACGCAACCAAAGTGACGCTTGCTTCTCTTATTTATCTTAATAATTGATTTGGAATTTTGACTGCTTAATGGCAGGTGGCTGATAGGTGTCTCTCGTACAAATTGATTACTTTCTAACTGCCGGGAATATATTTGATTGCTCTGCAGAGCACATAACATTTAGTATAATTTTTTTAAATTCTATTATTAACCTTTCCAGTCCAGCTACATGGACTACTTTTCTTGTTGCATTATTTACATTTAACTTTATTAAGTGTTTGGATATATTTAGTGTTTGACGCAACTGTAGGAGAGAATAGAAAAAATTAAGACAGAGGTGATAATTGTGGAGACGAGAAACATGACAGATGGCGACGACAACAACAAATTAACAGCAGATACACTATAAATGAATACAATACCAGTATTAATTAAATAAAAAGAGATTAGTAAAGTAGAAAGTAATAACACAGTATCACATGCCCTTTAAAAGGGGACTTCACTTTTTGGGGAATATTGTCTATTATTCACAGTCCTATGTAAGACGAGCACACACACATATTTCTTTTTTTTAAATTAATCCTGACTATTTTGGTCGTTTTAAGCATTGTTTTCAAAATCGCATCAAAACATTTGCTATTTCCTACAACTACTACTACCTTTTAATCATGGTAGTTTTAATGAGAGCAATGATGACTACTTTGGGACGAATGATAATCCGAATCTTGTATTTTTGAGCCTGCAAATAAGGAGGATGAGCTACAAGTTTTAGAAGCTGAGTGAGAAGCAGATCTATCAATTAGCACTATTGCTAAGTGCTAAACAAGAAATACAAACTACGACCATAATAAAACAATCACTTAACATGCAATGTCTGACTGATGGGATGTTTATATCTTCCCGTTTGAATGAAAAATGAACCATAATCCTCACGCAGATCAAAAGCAAAAAGTTGGGCGCAAACACGTGTCTTTTAGTGTCTTTCTCGACTTCTCTGGGTCCAAGTTAAATGTCAGAGTTGAACAACTTCTTGACTTGGCCTCGCACCTTCTACTATACAAGTGAGAGGCATTTTTCATCATCTAGAATTTACTTTTATTTTAATAATGTAGTCTTGCAATGGATCTGGCTGTCTTTTTAGTAATACCTATATTTATTAGCCCCATTATGTACTACTGCCATAATCTACACAAATATTGAAATTGGCAACAACAAATTTGTTTTGAGAAAAAAACTTGCACAAATATTTCTTAATAACAAACCAAAGTTATACTTGTCATTTTTACTAGATCATCCTACCTAAAGGCCTTTTTGTAAATGCTTGCACGCATGTGCATTCAAACACACACACACACACACACAATACATTTTGCTGCCAAAAGACATGTTTCTCGCTGGTGTAAATGCTAGGTTTGCTTTCTGAGTGACTTGCGATGACTAGCTTAGCTATCGATTATTATGTTAACTTTGGGAAATACCTGAATGTGTGTCCTTAAATTTGTGTTGGATGGCAACAGGAACTTTTTTTGTGGGTGCACAATAAACATCGAAATGTGTTGTTACTCAGTGAGGTCTCGATAGGTGGCATGAACTTGATTAGGTATGGCCATGAGGATTTACATGATAAAGACATGTCTCCTCTGCCATTGTCTCCAACTTTGCGCTGCCAACTTCTATCCTAACAGCACTAGACAATTCACGGGCATTTTTTTGGACACTTTCACTGATAGTCGGAAAAGATAGGTAAGTGACATAATATGGCAGAGATGCGTTTAAGGTTTAGAAATGCCAGGGAAAAAGTTGTGTCTGTAGACTCTAACGCGCTACTTAGCCACAAAGTAGTTTCAGCACTAAAAATCTATTTGATGTAGAAAACAGCGACATAAGACCACGCTACCGAGCTTGCTACCTTTGTAAGTATGCAGGCCAGGGTGCTTTCTTCTAATGCGCTGCATCATCGATGTAGTACTACCGTATAGTGACATGGGAGCTTTGTTTGACCGTGCACACATTTTCCAGCTTGAAATGATCTGCAGAGACTCCTCCCACCCCCACCAAGGACTGTACAGTAATCTAATCATTTATATCTACACCTTATTGCTCTATTATCCTGCACTACAACGAGCTAATGCAACAAAATGTTGTTCTTATCTGTACTGTAAAGTTCACATTTGAATGACAAAAGTCTATGTCTAAGTCAACAGGCTAATAGGACGATACAAAGTATTTCAGGAGGAGAGAAATCGACACATGATTAAGCGTTTGTGAGAGGTGGCCAGATTTAAATAATTAATTGTACATATTCAATAATAAAGGGGCAGATTCATGGCAAAAGTTTTTGTTAAAATTCGTAAAGGTTAACATCTAGTCCAACCTTGCTGCAACATTCAGTTCTGCAGCAGTGACTGGTCTCTCCAATTCTATCGCAGCGGACTGGTGAACTGAGTGGATGTCCAGATTATTAAAAAAGTAATCCTGGTCACGGGTAGAAATTGAGCAGACGAGTCCTTAAGTACGCTATTTATCTCAATGTCATCAGTGGTTGCACCTGACTCAGTTTGAATCTGTGTAATATGATGAGATGTTGATATCTGGCGTAATTAATGGGTGAATAATATGCTGGCATTATCGCCATGTTCCAAAAACTGGAATCTTGAGCGGAGCATTTGTTCAGTGGCGTGATCTGACGTAAGATTATCCAGTTCTGCCTATAGAGAGAGCTTTTCCTTGTAAACATCTGAGTTTTGAGAGACAGCGAAAGAGTTGTCTAGCGAGGGTATGTGTTGTCAGCTTAGTTAATTTATTCTTCCTGAGTCTTTTCTCTTAATTTATAGAAGAGATTATCTCCCCCCTAATATATACCTTAGGCGTCTCCCAAAACACAGAGGCCAACACTCTGGGGGTCTTGTTCAAGAGTATCAATGTTTTTGACGTGAAACAAATTCTACAAAGTCCTCATTTAAGAGTAATAACAGTTGTATTAGGGTATTTCTTTATAGCTCTCACAATGTTTCTGTCATCAACTGCTGATGTTCTCCTTGGTCTACCTATTCGACGTCTGTTGCTTAATACACCAGTGGTTTATTTGTTCTTCAGGACATTCCAAATGGTTGTACTGGCTATGGCCAATTTTTGTGCAATGGCTCTGATTGATTGTCCATCTTCTCTCAGATTCACAATTGCTTCTTTTTCACCCATAGACAGTTCTCTGGTTTTCATGTTGGTTCCACCTCTAAATGCAGTCTGCACAGGCAAAACCTATCCTACCCAATCTGAAACTGAGCTCAGAAATACAGTGCTATTTATTGTTTGAATAATCAATGTAATTTGGAGACACCTGGGCAACAAAACACACCTGTCAGTCCAATACTTTTGCTCTCATTAAAAACGGGTAGGTTCTAACAAAAGGTACTATATTCTAGGTTGTGTATCAGATCCAGATGTAAATATCTGGAAATAAAAGCTGAAATGTTGATCTACTGTCCCATATTCATTTTTGATGTAAAACCCAAATGTTTTCAGTCTACAACACAAATAAAAGAATTGGACTCACTGTTCCAATACTTTTGGAGGGCACTGAGAGAAGTCCGGCCCCTGGTCCTTAGCTCTCTGGGAATATGGCCCCCAAAACAATTTAGTTTATAGCCTTGGACTAGATTGTCAAGGTTGGAAAAAGCAAAACCGTGGCTTGGCAAGACATGCTAACTTTGGCTAAAGCTAGTTCTAAAATATTGGAAAGCCAACGATGCCATGTCTTTTACCAAGTGTCCAATCTAATTATTCTGTCATCCCAGTATTGCTTATAGCTATTAGAGGGGTGTATTAATGCACTCTCAGAGAATTGCTATGATTTACTATGCTAGTCACAGCAACTTCAGTGTTTTTTTATTGAAGCTTCCAAATAGGGCTGCACAATTAATACAATTTTAAACACAATCACGATTTTGGCTGCCACAAGTATTTGAAGTTGATCATTGGCATTATTACCAGGCTCTGCTATAAAGCAGCAAATTGATAAATGGAGCTAAAAGTACCATGTAATGAGATATGGTAAATGGGTTATACTTGTATAGCGCTTTTCTACCTTTTTTAAGGAACTCAAAGCGCTTTGACACTATTTCCACATTCACACACTGATGGCGGGAGCTGCCATGCAAGGCGCTAACCATGACCCATCAGGAGCAAGGGTGAAGTGTCTTGCTCAAAGACACAACGGACGTGACTCGGATGGTAGAAGTTGGGGATTGAACCAGTAATCCCCAGATTGCTGGCACGGCCACTCTCCCAACTTTGCTACGCCGTGGCGATATAGCGGTTTGTGTTCATTCTAATGAACCAAAACACAGATTTGTCTTTAAATATATTTATAACCTTTATTTAGCCTTTTTATTATCCTATTTCATTACAATTTTCACAACTTTATTACATAACCACACAACCTCCGCCCGAGCGCAGACCGATAAGCTCCAGCCCGAGAGAGAGACAAGCAGTGGAAATAGATGGATGGATTGAGGATTCATCGAGAGGTTTTTCAGTTTACTCGTATTTCTACGATGTACAGTTCATTTGGTGATTTCTGTCCGTGCTCTGCGACGTTACCGGCTGTCTGTGTCGCCTTTGAAACAATTGAGACGAAATTGGCACGCTTTGCTTTGCAGAACACAGACTTTCTCACCTCTGCCAAGGTTTGTTTGTTTGTTAGCAACATAAATTGAAAATTTCTTGACAGATTTTGATGAAATGTCCGAAAACAACTATTCTTCTCATCTACTACAAACACACTTTACTTCCTGCTTACGGTGTTCTTTGCCCCCACCTTGCTGGTCCCGCGCTGCTCAAGAGTATTCTGGGAGATGTAGTTTATTTCAGACCGAGCCAACGTTAAAACGCCAAAAAAAAACTACACACCAAGTTTTTTTTTCTACTGTCACGCGTCCCGGCATTATTGTGAGGACTTTGAAACCGAAATACCACGGTATCTGCAAAACCGTTACACCCTTAATAATCGTAATTTCAATATTGATGTAAATAATCGTGATTATTATTTAGCCATAATAATGCAGCTCTACTTCCAAATATCGCTCTCTCACTTACTGGTAGCTGCTTTTAATTGACATCCTGTTCGTGCTAGCCCTCTCACTACCAGTGCTGAGGATTGATGGCCTGTTTGTGTGTGTGTGTGTGTGTGTGTGTGTGTGTGTGTGTGTGTGTGTGTGTGTGTGTGTGGAGTGGGGGTGTTGCGGGGGAGCATCAAAATCTCTGCTGCTTATTTGGAGCAGGCCCAAAGCAAAAAACAGTAACCCAGTTTTAATTGCAAGCTCCATCTTTCACCTGTCATGGCTGCAGGGGAGCTTGATGCACAATTCATCCCTCTTTCCTTGTGTTTTTGTCACACCTGGTGTGTGTGGAGGGATCATATTGGATTACGTGTATATTCAAAGCTAAAAGTGTTTCTTTTTTTAACCTTTCACTTTGAAAATAGTGTTGCTATACTGGAGACTGGCAGTGATCTTTTGGTCCGGTTGAACTACTACTGAACTATACGTTGTTGCCATTTCGGCCACCTTTTAAACGCTAAAAGGAAAAGTGGGCTTTTTTGTAATCACATTTGCACTTTCACCTGAAAGCCTGCAATTTTTTGACATGTTCTTCCTCTTCTAAACCTCCAAAAGGTCACACTGGACGTTTTGACCTATGTTGCCCCCCCCCCCTTCCTATTTATTTTAAGTTGCTTTCTTGGTTCAGCTTCTCAGACCTGTATGTGCAGTGACTTCCAAAAGCCAAGAGTGGGCAGGGAGATAGAGGTTGTAGAGCAATAAATAACCAAATGTTATCAGAGGCGCGCTGAAGGAAGAGGATGCAGCTGTACGAACAGGACTCAGGGCCCGAGACGGACCAGTGTGTGCGCCAAGAGTCTTTGAGGCCCTGCCTGAAAATGGTAGCCTGGAGGCGTGGTGCAGTCCAACTTGTCGCAAGTTTATTTTTCTTTACCTTTTTATCCCCAAGAGAGAGACGCAAGCTCCCTTTTCTTCAGTTTGGAACTACGCCGCCATCAACACACTTAAGATGTCTGCATTTTTATAATTCCATGCTGGCGACAGCCCCAGCAGTTGACGGTGTCCTTCCGCCCTTCCCATGCTCATAAACTGGATATGTAACACATGAAAGCCACATGGGATGCATTGCTTAAGTATTTTTTTTCACCTTTGTTATCAGCATTGTTATGGCCATAATGCATTGTATTTTTTCAATTACATATCATTACAGATCATCTAAGTCACTGCTAACTCAAAATCTAACATTTAACAAACTCGTAAATGAAAATTTATTCAAAAAGAGAGATACAGTTAAGACCAAAATTATTAATGATTTTTTTTTTTTTTAATAGTTTTTAGTTTTTTTTTAATTCGTTAATAACACAAGAATGATGCATAAAGACTAAAAGGTTATTTTGAAAAGGTTTGACTTGTTTGAATATTCACAAAATTTTGACAAGTTTGACTCATTTTAGCCTAAACTATCTGTTCAGTTCCATATTGAGGGTTAAGAATGTATAAATACATGTAACTTGAATACACAATCATATTCTTTCAGGGAAAGACCTTTCCTCTCGAAGTACAACCGACCTCAACTGTATCTTTGGGAAGAGAGCAAAAAATGACACAAGTACCGAGCAAGTAAGACACACACACACACACCCCATTACTAAAAGTGTAAATGTAACACTTCATTAGGAGTGTTTAAAAGTTTAGGTAAACCTTGAAGTAATATTGCACAGCATAAGACAATGTTCAAATTCTCTTATTGGATGCAACATTTATATATATTTAGATTCGTAATCCAGTTGACTTTACATTGTTTCTTCGTGTGAGGCTTAGATTTCCATATTTTGTTGACCCAGTGTGTCGTTTTGGTGGTAATTACCCGGGACAACCTTTGGTGCTGATGCTACACTAAAGTGTTTGGCTCATGAGCCAGCCCCTCGGCCCAAGATTATCCTCGTCACAGCGTGCAGCTTTTTAACGTTGCCAGCCAGGCCGCTGATGGTGGCAAGAGCAGCGAAATCCAGTTAAAGGATTTGCACTCTGGACCATCCCCTGTGTCACTTTTGCCTTCAAGGCCGTGCTCTTCAGGTGCGCCAAAGGACTTTATTAAAGTCTGAGGGGAAATTGTGGCTAGTTCTGCAAGAAATAGAAAATATTTTCATGTTGACACTTACAAAATAATTTTGTGTCTGCTCTTTGACATTTCCAACTGTAGTTGCTAGAATTAAAAACAAATGCGTAATTTTGGTATCTGTTTTTTATGAATCGGATAAAACCTGTTTAAATGCATATCTTGACCTATTCTGACTGGGGATGGAGAGATTTACTGTTTACCTCGGACATGAGATTTACCTTGGACATGTGCATGCGAGATACGTATGCATTAATATAGAAGCTTAAAATTGCACAGGCTTTTGGGGAAAATGTGAGGTTCTCAAATTTTACCTAGCATTGATTAAATTGGATTTTTATGTATTTTAACATGAAACTAATTTTTGACAATTTTTTTATAACTTTGTTTTAGTTTATGAATTGTGGGTCATTGGCCTGTGTATGTAACGACAACAAAGGAAGCATGGCTGAGCCGATACACATTCACCTCCACACTTGGCAACACAATGGGTTATGGGAGGAACCGGCACCTTAATAAAGCTAATGCTATTTTCAAAATGTGCCACGCTGCTGTCAAATACACCGGAAACAAAATTCCCTTATAACTAATTTGAAACGGCAACATGGAATCTGCATCGACTAGTCATATTTGAAACGTGCTGCAATGGATATCAATCGTATCTAATCAATGAGGAGGTATCTGAAATGTATTGGATTGTTGCCTGTGAATGGAGATGTATATCGTACCTGTTAGAGACCATATATGCCCATCCCTCACCCCTGATTTCCACAAGATGTGGAACGCCAACGAAGTGTAACTGCCACGAAACGGCACCGCCATCTACCCTGCGGCAATCCATGTAGCAGCTCGGCCGTGCAGCGAAATAGCTCAGACTTTAACTATATCTTGGGAGTATGCGCATAATCATGTAATAAATTAAACACCACAGAACGTCTCGAGCTTTGTCGCTCATCAATACCCAGAGCAGTGCTGTACGCTAAGCTTTTTCACTAGAAGCACCGGTGCTACTAAATGAAAAACATTACCGGTAGTTACACAGAATTCTTTTTGTAGCACAGAACATTTTTTGTATTAATATGAAATGTCTTAAATATCACAAATTCATTATTAACACTCAAACAAGGTACACATGTGCATTCATACATATAAACACAATGCCATCATAAGGCCTACTGTAACATTCAAGTACACAGAGAGAACATCCCTAAACTGTGCTGGCACTGTCGCTAACACGAGTGTAAGGCTGGGATCAAAACTCATATCCTGATATATAGTTCGACTCATAAACTAACCCATAAATGGAAATATCAGTTGATGTAGCTAAATATCTCCACTATGCCTTGTTTTCAAATTTTCGGGACTGATGGGGATCCCAAATACACAAAAACAAGTACCAACATGTAGGAAAACTATGTTGTGTTTAATAGGATCCCAATTTAAGAGTTTTTTTAAGATATTAAAAAAAAATTTTTTTTTTAAATATAAGAAAAATCAAATATAATCTCCATTCTTCTTTAAAAAACATTTTGCGATGCTCAATTATTTAGCTAACAAAAACACAAAATAACAAAATGTGAAATAAAGCGCCCTGGTTTAAGAGCACTTGTTTAAACGTCAGCAGCAACGTAAAAGTAATTGACTTTTAACAATGGTGTTTTTATAGGCAAACATTATTATATGACATACACACACAGATGTTAGCCAGGAACACCAATGTGCCAACTGCTTCATGATGCTGTGTGACAGGCTGTGTTCTGAAAATTTATTTAAAAAAGTCATTAATCATAGTTACTCATTACTTTACCAAAAATACTAACGAAATTACTTTTTAATAAATGTAATTAATTACTTGAGAAATTAATGTGTTACTAAAAAAAATGTACCTCAAATATCTGGCATAATGCAGATAACTTTTTTTTTTTTTAATGTTGCACGGTATATTTTTAGTCTCATTTGCGAGTAAATTAGTCGCACCATACAGCACTGCAGAGGCCGGCGCGTCTGTAACGGAATTGACTTGACTCGTGAGAAAGACAACCATTTTGCCTTGCAGAATGACAGCTTTATTTTTTTTAGCAAGCAACAAAACAGCAGTAACATCATCCCTGGCGAGCTTTGTAGACACACACAACTCCTACAAACCACGCCCCATCTTCTTCAGCCCCGGTATCAGCTGGCATTTGACACAGGACCAGATATCCACACATAGCTGCCTGGGATATCCATCCATCCATATTCTTCCGCTTATCCGAGGTCGGGTTGCAGGGGCAGCAGCCTAAGCAGGGAAGCCCAGACTTTCTTCTCCCCAGCCACTTCGTCCAGCTCTTCCCGGGGGATCCCGAGGCGGTCCCAGGCCAGCCGGGAGACATAGTCTTTCCAACGTGTCCTTGGTCTTCCCCGTGCCCTTCTACCAGTCGGACGTGCCCTAAACACCTCCCTCGGGAGGCATTCGGGTGGCATCCTGACCAGATGCCCGAACCACCTCATCTGGCTCCTCTCGATGTGGAGGAGCAGCGGCTTTACTTTGAGCTACTCCCGGATGGCAGAGCTTCTCACCCTATTTCTAAGGGAGAGCCCTGACGCCCGGCGGAGGAAGCTCATTTCGGCCACTTGTACCCGTGATCTTGTCCTTCCGGTTATAACCCAAAGCTCATGACCATAGGTGAGGATTGGAACGCAGATCGACCGGTAAATTGAGAGCTTTGCCTTCTGGCTCAGCTCCTTCTTCACCACAACGGATCGATACAGCGTCCGCGAAGATGCCGCACCGATCCGCCTGTCGATCTCACAATCCAGTCTTCCCTCACTCGTAACAAGACTCCGGGGTACTTAAACTCCTCCACTTGGGGCAGGGTCTTCTCCCCAACCCGGAGATGGCACTCCACACTTTTCCGGGCGAGAACCATGGCCTCGGACTTGGAGGTGCTGATTCTCATCCCAGTCGCTTTACACTCGGCTGCGTACTTATCCAGTGAGAGCTGAAGATCGTGGCCAGATAAAGCCATCATGACTACATCATCTGCAAAAAGCAGAGACCTAATCTTGCAGCCACCAAACCGGATCCCCTCAACACCCTGACTGCGCCTACAAATTCTGTCCATAAAAGTTATGAACAGAATCAGTGACAAAGGGCAGCCTTGGCGGAGTCCAACCCTCACTGGAAACGTGTCCGACTTACTGCTGGCAATGCGGACCAAGCTCTGACACTGATCGTACAGGGAGCAGATCGCCACAATCAGACAGTCCGATACCCCATTCTCTCTGAGCACTCCCCACAGGACTTCCAGAGGGACACGGTCGAATGCCTTCTCCAAGTCCACAAAGCACATGTAGACTGGTTGGGCAAACTCCCATGCACCCTCAAGGAGCCTGCAGAGAGTATAGAGCTAGTCCACAGTTCCACGACCAGAACGAAAACCACACTGTTCTCCTGAATCCGAGGTTCGACTATCCGGCGTAGCCTCCTCTCCAGTACACCTGAATAGACCTTACCGGGAAGGCTGAGGAGTGTGATCCCACGATAGTTGGAACACACCCTCCAGTTCCCCTTCTTAAAGAGAGGAACCACCACCCCGGTCTGCCAATCCAGAGGTACCGCCCCTGATGTCCACGCATGGGATATGTCATTCATTAATTTTCTTTGTTTGATTTTGGACCTGCTGAATCAGGTAAAATTACTTCTCAAAACTTTTGAGAAGTTGACTTCATGTCTGTCCCCTCCAATTAGCACGTTCAAAACTGTAAAACACGATCTATCTCGAAGACAGACTATTTTATTTTGAAAGCAAACCGGATATTTTATTTTGTGTTTGTGTTTATTTCTGCAAATTACTGCAAACTGACAAATAAGCTTAATTTGTCTGCATAGTGCTATAATTTAAGCAGATCATTGCACATTGTGGGTCAAAACATGCTAATTAAATCCCAGTACCGTATTTTTCGGATTATAAATCGCAGTTTTTTTCATAGTTTGGCCGGGGGCGCGATTTATACTCCGGAGCGACTTATGTGTGAAATTATTAACACATTACCGTAAAATATCAAATAATATTATTTATCTCATTCCCGTAAGAGACGAGGTGAATGTCAGCAATCGTTGCACACACGTCAACCAATAATAATTCGGCGTGGGCGGGTCATGGCAGAAGTGCATTGTGCGTCATGTCAGAAGTACATTGTGGGTCATGGGATGCTACCTGCTATTACGTCCGTAGCTATAAAAATGGATCATTTCAACATTGGTGGTAACTTATAAAAACTGAGAAGGGCTGAACAAAAATGGCACCGAAAAGGAAATCATATTCTGCAGATTACAAGCTGGACGTAGTGAAATATGCAGCAGAAAACGGCAAGAGGAAGCAGCACATACCTTTGGAGTTGGCAGAGTTCTTTAGAAGCCACACCGAGGAAGAAGATTTCATCGGATTTAGCGATTAGGAGTGACAGATTGTTTGGTAAACGTATAGCATGTTCTATATGTTATAGTTATTTGAATGACTCTTACCATAATATGTTACGTTAACATACCAGGCACGTTCTCAGTTGGTTATTTATGCGTCATATAACGTACACTTATTCAGCCTGTTGTTCACTATTCTTTATTTATTTTAAATTGCCTTTCAAATGTCTATTCTTGGTGTTGGATTTTATCAAATAAATTTTCCCCAAAATTGCGACTTATACTCGAGTGCGACGTATATATGTTTTTTTTCCTTCTTTATTATGCATTTTCGGCCGGTGCAATGTATACAACGGAGCGATTTATAATCCGAAAAATACGGTAGTTAAATGAACCTGTCTTCACTAGCATGCTGTTTTCTGCTGATTTTTGTATATTATGAGCCAAACTCAAGACATACCTTTTAAAAATAAGCCAAATGTGGCTTATCTAGAATGCTGTCACAAAAATAAACAAAATCGCTACTCAGACCTTCTCCAAGGTCACTTGCATTTTTACACACCTCCAGCACATGCATTGTCATGAGGATTGAAGCTTTGTCACATAGAAATTCATGAAAATATTAGATTTCAGTAGTAGCTATGTTTCCTAACAGCCTCTATGGAACCATGACACAGACAAAACTATTCTTTAGTCTTCTTTGTTTTTTTCCCCAACATTTGGCTTGAAAAAATTGGCATCGAAAGATCCATAAATTATGAAGATGGCAAAAAACACCCCTCTCTACTCCTGTGCATGTCTCGAGCCGCCTCTTCACAATGGCGACTGTTTCCCGGCTGATTAACATTGGAAACACAAGCAACAAACACAAGCGTGCTCTCTACCTAATCGTTTGGTTAAGGCTTGTTATTTTTCAGCCAGGAGGGACTCCTTTGACCATATCGAAAACATTCAACACAATTACAATGGTCTCCCACAAGGTCTTGTGTCGGAGCCCAGCACTATCTAAGGTTTGCTGGACAGAGCTAAAGTGGGGGATGGCCCGATGAAGGTGTAGCTATTGTGCATGTTGTCTTGTGCACCCCTGGCCAATGTGCTATTTCACATACTTT
Source organism: Nerophis lumbriciformis (assembly GCF_033978685.3). Taxonomy (NCBI): domain Eukaryota; kingdom Metazoa; phylum Chordata; class Actinopteri; order Syngnathiformes; family Syngnathidae; genus Nerophis; species Nerophis lumbriciformis. The sequence continues at coordinate 18,251,042 of NC_084581.2, forward strand.
CAACACTTTGTCAATGGACATCCATGAGCTTCTGTGTTATTGCCTATCTGCATCCAGACAAGGTGATACCAAGAGACCCAATCTGGGTTGACTTTATTGCGTCCCCTCATGAATCTTCAAGCACTTGACCCAGCCGCCCACTGCTGTGTCTCCTCAGCCTCCTTTCCACTCGCTCACCGCTGGGGTTTTCCTTCCTCTGCCATGATGTGCTTCCTGTTCGCCTCTTATCGGTGCTCGCAACACTCACCCAAAACACATACGCACACAAACACGCACAAGCCGCCTCGCATGCCTCTCTTCATCAAAGGCTATAGTCTGACATGGCAACAAACATTTGCTTGGCAATTCATTAGGAACAGCTGCAGAATCTAATGAGATTTCATGTAAATAGCTATATATAAAAAACAGCTGGAAGATTCCAAATAAGTCTGTTTATAGAGAGGACTAGGGTTGCAACTAACGATTATTTTAATAGTAGATTAATCAACGATTAGTTCACTAATCAGATAAAGCGTACACTTAATTGCTAAAATTTTTCCATCGACTTCTAAATGCAGCCTAAGTTATTTTAGGCATGTGCCTGCGAACAACAAAGATGACTAATTCCTTCAGAAATATTTATTTATACTGTAACTGTGCTGCTCATTCAGTTGTTACAAAATGGACTAATAAAATGTCAATTTCAAAGAAAGGAAAGGTAAAGTGTGTGTTTATGTATTAAAAAAAACTGTTAAAATTTATTTATTTCATTTATTCATGAAATAGCAGCAATGAAAACAAACAACAAAACACAAAATCTAACTTCTCAAAAAGAAAAACATTTTGTGGTGTTTAAAAAACTGCACACTGGTATATTGACTATTGATTAACTCTTGGCAATTTTAGCACTCTTCTAGACTTAATGTGTAGAATTCTATATTTGATAAATTCTTAAAATGTATGTTTAATCTTATGATACCTCCACATTAGTGTGTGTGTGTGTGTGTGTGTGTGTGTGTGTGTGTGTGTGTGTGTGTGTGTGTGTGTGTGTGTGTGTGTGTGTGTGTGTATTTATATTTATATATGAGTATATGTATATTTATGTGTATATATACATACGTATATGTATGTATATATACATACATAAATGTATGTATATATACATACGTAAATGTATGTATATATACATACGTAAATGTATGTATATATGTGTATAGGTATGTATATATAAATGTGTGTACAAGTGTATATACATATGTATGTGTGTATATACATATATGTGTGTGTATATATGTTTCTATATATACATATAAACATTTGTGTATATATATATATATATATATATATATATACACATACTTTACATCTGTATATACACACATATGTATATACACACATATATACACAAATGTGTATACATACATATACACACATGTTTATATATATATATATATACATATACACATTTGTGTATATATTTTTTATACATATACACATGTGTGTATATACAGTCGTGGTCAAAAGTTTACATACACTTGTGAGGGACATAATGTCATGGCTGTCTTAAATTTCCAATAATTTCTACAACTCTTATTTTTTTGGGATAGAGTGATTGGAGCACATACTTGTTTGTCACAAAAAACATTCATGAAGTTTGGTTCTTTTACACTTAACTCAGCACAGATCTGGAAAAAAATGAATCATTGACTTGAACAAGTCAGGAAAGTCACTTGGAGCCATTTCAAAGCAGCTTAAGGTCCCAAGAGCAACTGTGCAGACTATTGTTCGTAAGTATAAAGTGCATGGCACAGTTTTGTCATTGCCACAATCAGGAAGAAAATGCAAGCTATCACCTGCTGCTGAGAGAAAATTGGTCAGGATGATCAAGAGTCAACCGAGAACCACCAAAAGGCAGGTCTGCAATTAATTGGAAGCTGCTGGAACACAGGTGTCAGTGTCCACAGTCCAGTGTGTTTTGCATCGCCATGCACTGAGAGGCTACCATGCAAGAAGAAAGCCCTTGCTCCAGAAGTGACACCTTAAGGCTCACCTAAAGTTTGCTGCTGATTACATGGACAAAGATAAGACCTTCTGGAGGGATTTTCTGTAGTCAGATGAAACAGAAATTGAGCTATTTGGCCACAATACCCAGCAATAAGTTTGGAGGAGAAAAGGTGATCCCTTTAATCCCAGGAACACCACACCTACCGTCAACCATGGTGGTGGTAGTATTATGCTCTGTGCCTGTTTTGCTGCCAATGGAACTGGTGACAGAGAGTAAATGGGACAATGAAAAAGGAGGATTACCTCTAAAATCATCAGCCCGGAGGTTGGGTGTTCCAACAGGACAAAGACCCCAAACACACGTCAAAAGTGGTGAAGGAATGGCTAAATCAGTTTAAGAATTAAGGTTTTAGATTGGCCTTCCCAAAGTCCTGAGTTAAACCCCATTGAGAACATGTGGACAATGCTGAAGAAACAAGTCCATGTCAGAAAACCAACAAATTTAGCTAACTGCACCAATTTTGTCAAAAGGAGTGGTCAAAAATTCAACCAGAAGCTTGCCAGTATCTTGTGGATGGCAACCAAAAGCGCCTTATTGCAGTAAAACTTGCCAAGGGACATGTAACCAAATATTAACATTGTTGTATGTATACGTTTGACCCAGCAGATTTGGTCACATTTTCAGTAGACCCATGATAAATTCATAAAAGAACCAAACTTTACGAATGTTTTTTGTGACAAACAAGTATGTGCTTCAGTCACTCTATCACAAAAAAATAAGAGTTATAGAAATTATTGGAAACTCAAGACAGCCATGACATTGTTCTTTACAAGTGTATGTAAACTTTTGACCACGACTGTGTATGTGTATGTATATGTATATATATATATATATATATATATATATATATATATATATATATATATACATAAATGTGTATGTATATATACATATATATATATATACATATATGTATACATACATATATATATATACATATATGTATACATATATGTATATATGTATACATATATATATCAGTGACGTGCGGTGAGGTTGATGGCTGGTGAGGCACTGACTTCATCACAGTCAGATTTACAAACATATGAACCCTAAAGAGTATCTTATTCACCATTTGATTGGCAGCAGTTAACGGGTTATGTTTATAAATAATTTGATTTGATTTGATGTTTAAAAGCTCATACCAGCATTCTTCCCTGCTTGGCACTCAGCATCAAGGGTTGGAATTGGGGGTTAAATCACCAAAAATTATTCCCGGGCGCGGCGCCGCTGCTGCCCACTGCTCCCCTCACCTCCCAGGGGGTGATCAAGGGGATGAGTCAAATGCAGAGGACAAATTTCATTACACCTAGTGTGTGTGTGACAATCATTGGTACTTTAACTTAACTTTAACTTTACACATACAAACTGTAGCACACAAAAAAGCACATTTAATAAAAAAACGTTATTATGGTCTTACCTTTATTTATAAATGAAGTCCATGAGCCGCTGTTGTGCTGGATTAATGCACCCCCTGACCGAGAGTGTTATATCAACTAAAGCCCTCACTTCAACTTTCCACATGCAAGATTGAATCTATTTAAAAAAGTGTAACCGAGGGTTTATAAATGTCGCCTATACTGTATGAAACTACAAAATAACAAACACGGAGGCTCCAGTTTACACGAGGACCACTTTATTTACCTTCTTTCAAAAACTTCCGCTCTACTCCGTGTCATCACTTCCGCTCTTAGCGCCTTCAAAATAAGAGCTCAAGGCATATACTGTATAACAGCGCATAACAGGAACTTAACATCACAAAGAGGAAAGCCCATAAAAATAGGTTACAAAAGTTATTCAATAAGAAGCCAAAAAGTGCAAAAACAATAATGTTCGTGTTGGAGGAGTTATGAATTAGGTACACCTGCCGTCTGCAGGTGTACCTAATGTTGTGGCCCTGCAGTCATTCACAACTCCTCCAACACGAACATTATTGTTTTTGCACTTTTTGGCTTCTTATGAAATAACTTTTTTTAATAGATTCAATCTTGCACGTGGAAAGTTTAAGTGTGGGCTTTAGTTGATATAGGGACGGCGTGGCGCAGTGGGAGAATGGCCGTGCGCGACCCGAGGGTCCCTGGTTCAATCCCCACCTAGTACCAACCTCGTCATGTCCGTTGTGTCCTGAGCAAGACACTTCACCCTTGCTCCTGATGGGTGCTGGTTAGCGCCTTGCATGGCAGCTCCCTCCATCAGTGTGTGAATGTGTGTGTGAATGGGTAAATGTGGAAGTAGTGTCAAAGCGCTTTGAGTACCTTGAAGGTAGAAAAGCGCTATACAAGTACAACCCATTTATCATTTATATAACACTCCCGTCAGGGGGTGCAAATTCTACAGCGGGGGTGCAGGAGGCGGGATTACGCGAGCCTCACACAGTGCGTCTTTTGCAGCCGTTTTATGATCGCTCAGCACAAGAAATACGTTACACACATACAGTTGTTGACAAAATACACTGTACATTATATACCTCAGCTAACTAAACTATGGAAATGTATAATATAATTCATATAGCAATACGGTCTCACTGCACAGCAGGCCAGCAGTTAGCCGAGTCCGCAATCCATGTTGAGGCACAACGCAGTGACGCCTCACCTGCCTCTAGTGACTGCACGTCACTGATATATATATATATATATATATATATATATATATATATATATATATATATGTATGTATGTACATACAGTATATGTATATATTTATATATATGTATATATATATATATGTATGTATGTATGTATGTATGTATGTATGTACAAACCCTGTTTCCATATGAGTTGGTAAATTGTGTTAGATGTAAAAATAAACGGAATACAATGATTTGCAAATCCTTTTCAACCCATATTCAATTGAATGCACTACAAAGACAGGATATTTGATGTTCAAAGTCATAAACTTTATTTTTTTTTGGAAATAATAATTCACTTAGAATTCCATGGCTGCAACACGTGCCAAAGTAGTTGGGAAAGAGCATGTTCACCACTGTGTTACATGGCCTTTCATTTTAACAACACTCAGTAAACGTTTGGGAACTGAGGAGACACATTTTTTAAGCTTCTTTCCCATTCTTGCTTGATGTACAGCTTAAGTTGTTCAACAGTCCGGGGGTCTCCGTTGTGGTATTTTAGGCTTCATAATGCGCCACACATTTTCAATGGGAGACAGGTCTGGACTACAGGCAGGCCAGTCTAGTACCCGCACTCTTTTACTATGAAGCCACATTGATGTAACACGTGGCTTGGCATTGTCTTGCTGAAATAAGCAGGGCCGTCCATGATAACGTTGCTTGGATGGCAACATATGTTGCTCCAAAACCTGTATGTACCTTTCAGCATTAATGGTGCCTTCACAAATGTGTAAGTTACCCATGTCTTGGGCACTAATACACCCCCATACCATCACAGATGCTGGCTTTTCAACTTTGCGCCTATAACAATCCGGATTGTTCTTTTCCTCTTTGGTCCGGAGGACACGACGTCCACAGTTTCCAAAAACAATTTGAAATGTGGACTCGTCAGACAACAGACATCTTTTCCACTTTGTATCAGTCCATCTTAGATGAGCTCAGGCCCAGCGAAGCCGACGGCGTTTCTGGGTGTTGTTGATAAACGGTTTTCGCCTTGCATAGGAGAGTTTTAACTTGCACTTGCAGATGTAGCGACCAACTGTAGTTACTGACAGTGGGTTTCTGAAGTGTTCCTGAGCCCATGTGGTGATATCCTTTACACACTGATGTCGCTTGTTGATGCAGTACAGCCTGACGGATCGAAGGTCACGGGCTTAGCTGCTTACGTGCAGTGATTTCTCCAGATTCTCTGAACCCTTTGATGATATTGCGGACCGTAGATGGTGAAATCCCTAAATTCTTTGCAATAGCTGGCTGGGAAAGGTTTTTCTTAAACTGTTCAACAATTTGCTCACGCATTTGTTGACAAAGAGGTGACCCTCGCCCCATCCTTGTTTGTGAATGACTGAGCATTTCACGGAATCTACTTTTATACCCAAGCATGGCACCCACCTGTTCCCAATTTGCCTGTTCACCTGTGGGATGTTCCAAATAAGTGTTTGATGAGCATTCCTCAACTTTATCAGTATTTATTGCCACCTTTCCCAACTTCTTTGTCACGTGTTGCTGTCATCAAATTCTAAAGTTAATGATTATTTGCAACAACAAAAAAATGTTTATCAGTTTGAAAATCTAATATGTTGTCTTTGTAGCATATTCAACTGAATATGGGTTGAAAATGATTTGCAAATCATTATATTCCGTTTATATTTACATGTAACACAATTTCCCCAACTATATGTATATATATACACACACACACACATATATATATATATATATATATATATATATATATATATATACACACACACACATATATATATATATATATATATATATATATATATATATATATATATATATATATATATATATATATATATATATATATATATATATATATATATATATATATATATATGTATATATATATATGTATATATATATATGTGTGTGTATATGTATATGTGTATATATATATATATATATTTATATATATACAGTGGGGCAAAAAAGTATTTAGTCAGCCACAAATTGTGCAAGTTCTCCCACTTAAAATGATGACAGAGGTCTGTAATTGTCATCATAGGTACACTTCAACTGTGAGAGACAGAATGTGAAAAAAAAATCCAGGAATTCACATTGTAGGATTTTTAAATAATTTATTTGTAAATTATGGTGGAAAATAAGTATTTGGTCAATAACATAAATTCAACTCAATACTTTGTAATATAACCTTTGTTGGCAATAACAGAGGTCAAACGATTACTATAGGTCTTTACCAGGTTTGCAAACACAGTAGCTGGTATTTTGGCCCATTCCTCCATGCAGATCTTCTTGAGAGCAGTGATGTTTTGGGGCTGTTGCCGAGCAACACGGACTTTCAACTCCCTCCACAGATTTTCTATGGGGTTGAGGTCTGGAGACTGGCTAGGCCACTCCAGGACTTTCAAATGCTTCTTACGGAGCCACTCTTTCGTTGCCCGGGCGGTGTGTTTGGGATCATTGTCATGCTGGAAGACCCAGCCACGTTTCATCTTCAAAGCTCTCACTAATGGAAGGAGGTTTTGGCTCAAAATCTCACGATGCATGGCCCCATTCATTCTTTCCTTAACACGGATCAGTCGGCCTGTCCCCTTAGCAGAAAAACAGCCCCAAAGTATGATGTTTCCACCCCCATGCTTCACAGTAGGTATGGTGTTCTTGGGATGCAACTCAGTATTCTTCTTCCTCCAAACACGATGAGTTGAGTTTATACCAAAAAGTTCTATTTTGGTTTCATCTGACCACATGACATTCTCCCAATCCTCTGCTGTATCATCCATGTGCTCTCTGGCAAACTTCAGACGGGCCTGGACATGCACTGGCTTAAGCAGAGGGACACGTCTGGCACTGCAGGATTTGATTCCCTGTCGGCGTAGTGTGTTACTGATGGTAACCTTTGTTACTTTGGTCCCAGCTCTCTGCAGGTCATTCACCAGGTCCCCCCGTGTGGTTCTGGGATTTTTGCTCACCGTTCTCATGATCATTTTGACCCCACGGGATGAGATCTTGCGTGGAGCCCCAGATCGAGGGAGATTATCAGTGGTCTTGTATGTCTTCCATTTTCTGATAATTGCTCCCACAGTTGATTTTTTCACACCAAGCTGCTTGCCTATTGTAGATTCACTCTTCACAGTCTGGTGCAGGTCTACAATTATTTTCCTGGTGTCCTTCGACAGCTCTTTGGTCTTGGCCATAGTGCAGTTTGGAGTCTGACTGTTTGAGGCTGTGGACAGGTGTCTTTTATACAGATAACAAGTTCAAACAGGTGCCATTAATACAGGTAACGAGTGGAGGACAGAAGAGCTTCTTAAAGAAGAAGTTACAGGTCTGTGAGAGCCAGAGATCTTCCTTGTTTGAAGTGACCAAATACTTATTTTCCACCATAATTTACAAATAAATTATTTAAAATTCCTACAATGTGAATTCCTGGATTTTTTTTCACATTCTGTCTCTCACAGTTGAAGTGTACCGTATTTTCCGCACTATAAGGCGCACCGGATTATTAGCCGCACCTTCAATGAATTACATATTTCATAACTTTGTCCACCAATAAGCCGCCCCGGATTATAAGCCGCGCCTACGCTGCGCTAAAGGGAATGTCAAAAAAACAGTCAGATAGTTCAGTCAAACTTTATTAATATATTGAAAACCAGCGTTCTAACAACTCTGTCCCAAAATGTACGCAAATGTGCAATCACAAACATAGTAAAATTCAAAATGGTGTAGAGCAATAGCAACATAATGTTGCTCGAACGTTAATGTCACAACACACAAAATAAACATAGCGCTCACCTTCTGAAGTTATTCTTCATTCGTAAATCCTTCGAATTCTTCGTCTTCGGTGTCCGAATTGAAAAGTTGCGCAAGCGTGGTATCCAAAATGGCCGGTTCCGTCTCGTCGAAGTCATCGGAGTCAGTGTCGCTGTTGTTCTGTGAATCCTGCCTTCCGGAAAGCTCGGACCACAGTTGTGACCGAAATATCTGCCCAGGCATTTACGATCCACTGGCAAATGTTGGCGTATGTCGTCCGGCGCTGTCTGCCCGTCTTAGTGAAGGTGTGTTCGCCTTCGGAGCTGTGTGAAAAAAGCCACCCGGCCTCTTCGCGTGAACTTCCCTTAACCACTCGCTCATCTTTTCTTCATCCATCCATCCCTTCGAGTTAGCTTTTATGATGACGCCGGCTGGAAAGGTCTCTTTTGGCAAGGTCTTCCTTTTGAATATCACCATGGGTGGAAGTTAGCATGGCAAGCTAGAACCACAGTGAAGGATGACTTCTCATTCCCTGTGGTGCGAATATTCACCGTACGTGCTCCCGTTCCACAGTGCGGTTCACAGGAATATCAGTTGCTGTGAAATACGGTAGTAATCCGTGTGCGGATGGAGAGATTGCGTCTTTTTATGAACCGGATCCTTTTCGCTTAGTAGGAGCCATTTTGTGGTCTTTACAGATGTAAACAGGAAATGAAACGTACGGTGATATCCGCGCGTTTTTTCTTCTTCTTCCGGGGGCGGGCGGTAGCTTACAGTAGAAGAAGAAGCGCTTCCTGTTCTATGGGGGCGGGTGCTTACCTTGGCGGTTGCTTGCGTAGAAGAAGAAGCGCTTCCTGTTCTACCGGGAAAAAAGATGGCGGCTGTTTACCGAAGTTGCGAGATCGAAACTTTATGAAAATGAATCGTAATAAAGCGCACCGGGTTATAAGGCGCACTGTTAGCTTTTGAGAAAATTTGTGGTTTTTAGGTGCGCCTTATAGTGCGGAAAATACGGTACCTATGATGAAAATTACAGACCTCCGTCATCATTTTAAGTGGGAGAACTTGCACAATCGGTGACTGACTAAATACTTTTTTGCCCCACTGTATATATATATATATATATATATATATATATATATATATATATATATATATTAGGCTGCAACTAACGATCAATTTGATAATCGATTAATCTGTCGATTATTACTTCGATTAATCGATTAATAATCGGGTAAAAGAGACAAACTACATTTCTATCCTCTCCAGTATTTTATTGAAAAAAACAGCATACTGGCACCATACTTATTTTGATAGTTTCTCAGCTGTTTGTACATGTTGCAAACAATAAATAAAGGTTTTTAAAAAATAAAAAATCGCCAAGTATTTTTATAATCGATTTGATCGATTAGTTGTTACAGCCCTAATATATATATTTACACACACATTATATATATATATATATATGTATATGTGCACACACAAATATACATATAAATGCATACACACGCATATATATACAGTGGGGCAAAAAAGTATTTAGTCAGCCACCAATTGTGCAAGTTCTCCCACTTAAAATGATGACAGAGGTCTGTTTTTTCATCATAGGTACACTTCAACTGTGAGAGACAGAATGTGAAAAAAAAATCCAGGAATTCACATTGTAGGAATTTTAAAGAATTTATTTGTAAATTATGGTGGAAAATAAATATTTGGTCACTTCAAACAAGGAAGATCTCTGGCTCTCAAAGACCTGTAACTTCTTCTTTAAGAAGCTCTTCTGTCCTCCACTCGTTACCTGTATTAATGGCACCTGTTTGAACTGGTTATCTGTATAAAAGACACCTGTCCACACCCTCAAACAGTCAGACTCCAAACTCCACTATGGCCAAGAACAAAGAGCTGTCGAAGGACACCAGGAAAATAATTGTAGACCTGCACCAGACTGTGAAGAGTGAATCTACAATAGGCAAGCAGCTTGGTGTGAAAAAATCAACTGTGGGAGCAATTATCAGAAAATGGAAGACATACAAGACCACTGATAATCTCCCTCGATCTGGGGCTCCACGCAAGATCTCAACCCGTGGGGTCAAAATGATCATGAGAACGGTGAGCAAAATTCCCAGAACCACACGGGGGGACCTGGTGAATGACTGCAGAGAGCTGGGACCAAAGTAACAAAGGTTACGATCAGTAACACACTACACCGACAGGGAATCAAATCCTGCAGTGCCAGACGTGTCCCCCTGCTTAAGCCAGTGCATGTCCAGGCCCGTCTGAAGTTTGCCAGAGAGCACATGGATGATACAGCAGAGGATTGGGAGAATGTCATGTGGTCAGATGAAACCAAAATAGAACTTTTTGGTATAAACTCAACTCGTCGTGTTTGGAAGAAGAAGAATACTGAGTTGCATCCCAAGAACACCATACCTACTGTGAAGCATGGGGGTGGAAACATCATGCTTTGGGGCTGTTTTTCTGCTAAGGGGACAGGCTGACTGATCCGTGTTAAGGAAAGAATGAATAGGGCCATGTGTCGTGAGATTTTGAGCCAAAACCTACTTCCATCAGTGAGAGCTTTGAAGATGAAACGTGGCTGGGTCTTCCAGCATGACAATGATCCCAAACACAACGCCCGGGCAACGAAGGAGTGGCTCCGTAAGAAGCATTTGAAAGTCCTGGAGTGGCCTAGCCAGTGTCCAGACCTCAACCCCATAGAAAATCTGTGGAGGGAGTTGAAAGTCCGTGTTGCTTGGCGACAGCCCCAAAACATCACTGCTCTCGAGAAGATCTGCATGGAGGAATGGGCCAAAATACCAGCTACTGTGTGTGCAAACCTGGTAAAGACCTATAGTACCGGTAATCGTTTGACCTCTGTTATTGCCAGCAAAGGTTATATTACAAAGTATTGAGTTGAATTTTTGTTATTGACCAAATACTTATTTTCCACCATAATTTACTTTTCTTTAAAAATCCTACAATGTGAATTCCTGGATTTTTTTCCCACATTCTGTCTCTCACAGTTGAAGTGTACCTATGATGAAAATTACAGACCTATGTGATCATTTTAAGTGGGAGAACTTGTACAATTGGTGGCTGACTAAATACTTTTTTGCCCCACTGTATATATATATATATATATATATATATATATATATATATATATATATATATTAAAGCTGAAACGACGCGTCGACGTAGTCGACGTCATCGGTTACGTAAATATGTCGACGCCGTTTTTGTGCGTCGGCGCGTCGCATATTTACGTCACTCTACTTTACTGTCATGGCGGAGCGCAAAGCAGACGATGCGAGCGAGGGGAAAAAAGCACGCCAAAAGTCGTCAAAAGTGTGGGAGTATTTCAATAAACGGCCTAATAATGTTGTTGTATGCACACTGTGTCGAGCGGAAATGGCCTATCATAGCAGCACAACGGCTATGAACGAACATTTGAAAAGAAAACCCCCGACAGCGTTCTTGCCATCACCATCAACAAGTCAATCGTCCGCGTGCGTATACGTTGTCATTATTACACAAAAACATGAATGTGTCATTTGTATCTGCGTTGTAAATTCATAAACTAAAGCACCGTTTCGCTCTGAGAGGCGCGTTTGGCGTGCCTGTTCAGTGTTTACAAAGACGCGCTCCTCTTTAACGCTGTGGAGAGGCGGCGGCGGCGAGCGAGCGGCGAGGCGGGGCGCACCGGGAGCGACGCCGCAATCGTGCCCAGGTGCGCGATCCGCGCAGTTGGAAGAGAAAAGACTTTGTGTAAAATTAAAAGATTGTAAACCTGGCAAAGCCGTCTGGCGTTCAGTCTGTCGGTCCTGAAAGAACCCCACGGCACAAGACGTGTCACAAACGCTAACGTTAATTAGTTGTGCAAATACCTTTTACAACATTAACAGTTACATATACTATGTACAAACGAACAATTAACTTTCACTTTAATCATACTATCATTGTTGTGTTATTAAGCAAAATAAGCAATACTTTTACTTTTGTTGAAATGTTTACACTGTACACTTTTTTGTATTGGATGTTTATCTTTATTTTTGCACATTTTAAAGCAAAATAAGCAATACTTTTACTTTTGAAATGCTTATACTATTCCAGAATATTAAGATTTGCACTGGATGTTTACTTTTATATTTGCACATTAAAAAGCAAATAAGCTACTTTTAATTTTGTTAAATGTTAAAAGTTTTAAATGTTTACATTGTTACAGAATATTTTGTCATGTTGTTGTCAATGTTGACTGAGTGGCCATACTTTTTTTTTTGTAAGTAAAAGCCATGCCTTTTGAAAAAACTGGCCTACATTTATTTTTTCCTCTTCATTTTAAATAAAAAAAAAAAATCGGTAAAAGGAAAAATAATCTATAGATTAATCGAAAAAAATAATCTATAGATTAACCGATTAATCGAAAAAATAATCTATAGATTAATCGATAGAAAAATAATCGTTAGCTGCAGCCCTAATATATATATATATATATATATATATATATATATATATATATATATATATATATTTATATATATATATATGTAAATAGAAACGGAATACAATGATTTGCAAATCATTTTCAACCCATATTCAGTTGAATATGCTACAAAGACAAATATTTGATGTTCAAACTGATAAACATTTTTTTTTTTGCAAAAAAATCATTAACTTTTGAATTTGATGCCAGCAACACGTGACAAAGAAGTTGGGAAAGGTGGCAATGAATACTGATAAAGTTGAGGAATGCTCATCAAACACTTATTTGGAACATCCCACAGGTGAACAGGCAACTTGGGAACAGATGGGTGCCATGATTGGGTATAAAAGTAGATTCCATGAAATGCTCAGTCATTCACAAACAAGGATGGGGCGAGTGTCACCGCTTTGTCAACAAATGCGTGAGCAAATTGTTGAACAGATTAAGAAAAACCTTTCTCAACCAGCTATTGCAAGGGATTTAAGGATTTCACCATCTACGGTCCGTAATATCATCAAAGGGTTCAGAGAATCTGGAGAAATCACTGCACGTTAGCAGCTAAGCCCGTGACCTTTGATCCCTCGCTGTACTGCATCAACAAGCGACATCAGTGTGTAAAGGATATCACCACAAGGGCTCAGGAACACATCAAAAACCCACTGTCAGTAAATACAGTTGGTCGCTACATCTGTAAGTGCAAGTTAAAACTATCCTATGCAAGGCGAAAACCGTTAACAACAACATCCAGAAACGCCGTCGGCTTCGCTGGGCCTGAGCTCATCTAAGATGGACTGATACAAAGTGGAAAAGTGTTCTGTGGTCTGACGAGTCCACATTTCAAATTGTTTTTGGAAACTGTGGACGTCGTGTCCTCCGGACCAAAATGAAAAGAACCGTCCGGATTGTGGTAGGCGCAAAGCTGAAAAGCCAGCATCTGTGATGGTATGGGGGTGTATTAGTGCCCAAGACATAGGGTAACTTTCACATCTGTGAAGGCGCCATTAATGCTGAAAGGTACATACAGGTTTTGGAGCAACATATGTTGCCATCCAAGCCATCCATGGACGC
>NC_084581.2:18267500-18395000 GCF_033978685.3 Nerophis lumbriciformis
ACGCGTCGGCCACATGAAGGATTGCACGTCAGCAGGGGGGTTCCCTCTTTACTCTCTACTTTGTGGTAATTGTCTCATAGCATATAATAAAAATATATTTTTTTAAACTGAACATAATAGAAAAACATTTCAACTTAGACACAAATTAGAAATTTGATAACCCTCTGACAAAAATGTACCATTTATAATATGACAAATCAACCTAGTATACATAATTCCTACTGGTTTTGTTAAAGTTAATAAAATATTACATCCAATATTTTTGACCCGCTATAACACATATTATATTAAACCACAGATGTCAAATTAAAGTCCCGGGGCCAGATCTGGTCTGCCTGATCATTTTATGACACCCACAATAGCCTGGAAATAATTTGTCTATAAAGTACTTTATCATTTCTTACTAAATGTCTATAGTATTTCCATTTTGACAGAGAAAATACATGTACTACATGCAATTGCATGTCTTTTGACCTTTAATGTTATCTAATAATGCAACAAATATATTATCATACATTCCAAACATTTAGAAAAAAAAATTAAATATCTGCTTGACTTGAAGTTATCCATCAAATTGTACACTTAAAAAATTACTCACTGGCCAAAATATTACCGTAACAAAAACAGTGGTACTGTTTTTCCACTTAAAATAATATGTTGTAAAAACCACAAGAGGCTTTGTGGTAAAATCCTAGCGACTGAACTGCCTGTTTTTACTGTAAAATCTACAGATGTTTCTCACACTGTTTCTTACAATATTTAGTATTTAAATGCATAGGCAACAATATCATGAAATAAATTATACATTTATATTCACTGTTAGCAAGTACCTGAGCAGCCATAACTGCGATGTAGAGCTCTCTGAAATTGGGTTTGGCACCCCTGTATTAAACCATTTAATCGTTCAGTGCAACAAAATTAGTTTTGCATTTTGATGTATATAAAATATTCAAATTAAGTCAAAGTAGTTTTTATTGTTATTCTTTCTTTTTTAATTTTTTTTACAAAATTTGGAATGTTATTTGACACAATAGTTTTCTGTGTAAATATAGCCAACAGTAATGTGTGTGATTTAATGTTCAACAATATTTATTGTTACTCAGAATTAATGAACTCTCATTGTCAATAATAGTTGTTATTTTAAAATATATTATTGTCAATTATACAATAATCCTTGTAAGATTTACAGGCTAGATTGCAATAAATCAAAAAAATATAAACTATTTAAATAGCTTAAATACATGTATTACATTTTGTCACCACTTTTAATGCAGTTATAGCTGTGTATACCTGATGCATTTGCCTATTATTATTATAATAATAATAATAATGTGTCATATACGTGTATATTGTTTATGTGAAACAATTTATGGAAATAGTCTTGTTGCCAGGCTAAATAAAGAAGCACCATGGTGGTTGCACGGTTCAGTGCTCTCGAGCAGGGCGTCACGCTTAAAGTGAAATGGAGGCGCTCTAATTCACTCTCAGATAACATCTAATTGAAGGCTTAACCTTTTGTTGAGCATTTTTTCCTTTTTTCTTGAGAGGCCCTTTTCACTTGTTACGCAAAAAAATATCAAGGCCCCACCAAATGACTCACAGTGCACGTTTACCACTTAGCTTCCTGGCAGCTCCCTCCAGGCTATACCATCACGTTGACACTTATAGATTAGCACTAGTGGGGTAAAAAAGGAACACGGTTTGTCTGTCTAGTTAAGCTATAAAAATGCAGGGCTCCTGAAGCTAACTACCCTCTTCGCTTTAATCACCCACTTGAATAAATCATAGCCGAGAAAAGTAATCTTCATGTCATCCCTTCGCGGATTTGGGGTGAGCGTCATCAGCAATACAATGTCGAGCAAAAAGAAGGCAGTCATGTCGCATGCATGCACAATGCTATTTTCAATTGTTTAGTTATGATAAACACTCTCGCCATGCGCAAAGTGCTATCCTTATCTCCCAATTATTTAGTCCTAAGAGGGTTGTAGAAGTTCCCGTGTGCGTTTAATTCAGTCATCTCTTTGTTGCTTGGTGTTAATGTCGAAGTGAATCGAAGTATTTGTGGCACTTAGGGGCAGCAACATTACCGCCAAGTTATTGATGACGACGCAAAGCCTTGTGGCTTATTTACCAGCGAGTAAGGTATCCACCTGTTTTTCTGTCCGCCCACATCAGGTTCATGAAGGATGGGCTCCCGGACCTGTGCTCTCATCAGGGAGAGACAGCTGGCTAATCAGAGCCTGATCCATAGACCTCGAGTATCGCCAAATTTATTATTGTGGCAGGACAATGAGAGCACCTTTGCGCAATTACGGACCAAACCGATATTGGCTAGAAATTATTGCAAACAGGCATTTTTGCTAACCAAGTAAATACATGAGGAACGGCAACTTCTTCAGGGTCTAACAATGATGGAAACAAGAACTAGAAAGTGATTTGATTGATCAGATTTATTGAAATTCATACATACAAATGTTTACCCATTCATGCAACTTTTGCCTATATGTGTATGGTGATATAAAAAGACCACAAAGAAAAGGCAGAGAAGATTACTTCTACTTGAGAAGTATGCTGACTTCACACATAACGTTGATTCACACACAATTTTTTCTTAAAACTGCATAATTACACAAAATAGTGTGTGAATCAACATTATGTGTGAAGTCAGCATACTTCTCAAGTAGAAGTAATCTTCTCTGCCTTTTCTTTGTGGTCTTTTTATATCACCATACACATATAATATTTGGATGAGAACCTTCTGGCGTCAGCCTGTACACTGGGAATGGGTATTGCATGACAATGACCTAAAACATACAGCTTAAAAAGAATATGTAAGACCACTAAGTTTTAAATACAAATAACACGACTGTAAAAAAAAAAAAACCCTGCAGAACACTTCTCTTGTAACTAAACCTTGGCATGTTCCTAAATACATTTATCTTCTGTTGTGCATTTTGTTTGGTAACAATTGACATGGAGTGCAGTAGACCAATTCCAGCACAATCCAAAGCATCATTCTCCTGGCTGGTGCCTGTCTCCTCCTTGAATGCGGTGTCTGGCCTAGGAGTCTTGGCACATGCTCGCTGGCTTTCTACAGGCTTCATTAGCAGTGAGAGTAAAAACTGGAGTGTCTTGAAGGAGGTGGCCTGTTGAATGTCTTCCCACCCTCAATTTTTATCTATTTATTCATTTATTTATTTGTTTTTTTTACACTGGGACCCTTCGGCGGGCCCTCCCCCTGTTCCTTCCACCCCCACCTGAAGAGAGTGCGGCTCAGGAAGGGCCCGATAGCGAGCCAGGCTGCTCCTCTGCCGAAGGAGCCTTATCTCAGAAGTGCACACAGCTCACTGAACGCATCCTTTTCCTGGGGTTTTGGGGAGGGGAGAAGGAGATGCTGTGACATAGGTGCTTTTTCCCTCCCCAACCTTTCCACTACTCTCTCTCTCTGCTACAACCTGGCTTTGATACACAGTACATTCCTGTTTAGGGTATGCACAGGAGAAGAAACATTTAAAGTTGCATACAGATTTGAAAGTAGAAATTTTTAAACAAGTAGTGTTTAATGTGATTGCCAAATAATTTAAATTTAATGGTAAATAGATTTTACTTTTGTTGCGCTTTTCTACCTTTTAAGGTACTCAAAGCCGAGGATGGGATCTGAACCGAGGATGTCGTTGTGGCTTGTGCAGCCCTTTGAGACACTCGGGATTTAGGGCATTATGAGTCAACATTGATTGATTGAAAGCACTTTAACACTATTACCACATGTATCTACTGAAGACACAGCATCAGGAACAACTGGGGGTTCACTATCATGCCTAAGGATACTTCGACATGGTCACAGCGGGACTGAGGATCAAATCCGCAACCGTCAGGTTGGGAGACAACCTTTCTACCACCTGAGCCATGCTGCCAGAAATTATGAGAACTAATTCACTGTTTTCATGTTTTTAGGTGGGCTGTCAAGTTATTTTTTTTGTCAGATGAATCGCATTTTGGAATTTGGATTAATCATGATTAATCACAGGTGATTATTCGCTTGCGTAATTGACATTAGCTCAGGAAAAGACCCCAATATTTGTACACAAATTATATTTTATTGTCAGACTTTCATTTGAGAACGTTATTAAACGTTTTACTTGAATGCATGTCATTTATATGCATAAAATGTGGTTACTGTTTTATCCAAAGTTCTTTCAGGCTCTATTTTTGATTGGAATTTGCCAGTGAGCACATCAGTCTTCACTGTTTTTTTGTACTGACGTATGCATTGATCTGATTACTGACCGTATAGTGGTTAAGGTCAAATAACTTGTGCAGTTAAAATAAATTGCATGATTAATCTGTGTGTGAATGACTAATGCAATATTTTTAGCTATTAATCACATGAGTTACCTCGTTAATTTTGACAGCCTTTATTTTTAGGAATACAGAGATATTTGTAAAACATTTTGCCGCATTGTTGTAATGATTAAACATTTTATTTACCCTTGCAGTCTTTTAGCACTCTGTATCTGTGGCATGCAAAAGAAAAAGACTCATTTTGTTGAACCCCGTAGAAATATTTACACTGCAAACACTATATGCAGACATAGGATTTATGTGATGTGGTTCAGAGCTACTATGTTAAAAAAAACATGGAAGAGAAGAAAATAGCACATTGAAACAGTTCAAAAGAAAAAAAATCATTCAAATAAAATAAAAATAAGAGCATGAAAATAAAAAATGTACATTCGCCAAAGGGTGTAACAGTTGGCCTCTTTCATAATAATTTGGAGAGCACTCAATTTATTTTCTTTCATCTCAAGTTGCATTGTTTGCGTGTTGCTAACAGTTTTACAAGAAACTGGCGTAATAATTACATGTTAGAAAAACCAGTAGACCTGGTAAAAGGAGGAAACACAATCCCTAAACTGAGTTTCCTGGTAACATGTTGCCATCAACACCTGCCAAGCAGCTCTACGGTGCTGGCAACACTGCTGACTACATGTTTTATGATGTATCTCCATGGCCAGCGCTGCACTTTCACTTGTGTGTCGCATCTCCAGCCTTTAATGGATCTCCCCCAGGCAGTCGACAAAGACCGCATACTGAGTTCCAGCCACTTTTCCCCACTGATGGAGAGGTTTCTCAGACACTCACCTTTTCCTTTTTTGCCGCTCGTCTCCTTAGCCCCTACGGTTTCCTCTCTCTCTCTCTCTCTCTCTCTCGCTCTCTCGCTCTCTCTCGCTCTCTCTCTCAAGAGAGTAATTTCACGGGCAGTTGTAAAGTGGCCCCTAGCCATTTCCCCCAAATCCCAGTTAACACGCTGTTTGGCGCTTTCAGCTTGCTCTAAAGCCACCGTCTCCACTCTGCTCGGCCATTGTGTGAACTAACGGCCAGTATAGATTTTCTCTGAAGTTTGTAAAGTTAGTTTAATGGTGTCGGGCCATAGAAGTATCACTTTAAGCTCTGACGTGGCTCAAAGTTGTTTTAGCCTCAATCATTTTTCGACAAAATGTTTGATTTCCTTTTTGTCTCTAGTGTTGTTCACAGTTCAATACCTCAACTGTTCTCGTATCAGGATTTAGTGTTATTTATAGCACGTTATTTTTCCCATCTTGATAAATATAGCAATTTATCAAACAATGCTTATGTCCCTTTTGGAAATATATTGACTACCAGGAGCGGATTTATTGCCCCAGCTGATATAGGCTCCAGCACCCCCCGCGACCACAAAAGGGACAAGCGGTAGACAATGGATGGATGGATAATTAAAGCCCTCTGTGGCCATTTAAACCCAAGCAAAGAAACAAAATATTGTGAGAATTTATATTTTAACCTGCTGTTTTTGTGTCAGACAATATAAATGCCTTTTTACACAAAACCTACCGAAGACATATATGCAATGACTATTAATTTTGACACAACAGATCAAGAAATGTTTGTGTTGGTTGTAAAACTTAACATGTTGTGGACTGCCTACACAAGCACTGTCTCGCCTTTGTTCAGGCTCTGAAACTCCCTCTAAAGGCAGAAAATGTTTTGGTCGAAACTTTGTCCTGCCAGTTCCGTGTCAGTGCACTTTATATACAATGGTGGCACTAGTTAAGAAAGTGGAAGTAATCAAACTTCTCCAGGCATTTATAAAGGGCCTTAGTTAGGAGTCTAACGCAAAAACGTATGTAATGATAAGATGCTATTTTCGTAGTCGTACTTGTGTTCCTGTCACTCAAAGAATGTCACTCAGGTGGATTGATGGGGCTGCCTCGAGAGGAGTTATAGTGCTAATTCCAAGATAATGGTGATCAATGTAAAACAAGTAGCTAGAAAATGTGTCCCTTCTATTGTAATC
The DNA here is from genome assembly GCF_033978685.3 of Nerophis lumbriciformis. Taxonomy (NCBI): domain Eukaryota; kingdom Metazoa; phylum Chordata; class Actinopteri; order Syngnathiformes; family Syngnathidae; genus Nerophis; species Nerophis lumbriciformis. The sequence continues at coordinate 18,273,835 of NC_084581.2, forward strand.
TACCAGTTATTAAGCTGATATTGGAACGATCATGTAAAATATTTTTTTCCAAAAATGAGTCTTAGAAAATAAATCTTCTAATACTTGGGTCAGTACAGTTGTATAAAACTTAGTCCATGGACATTCATATAAAACAGTTTTTACAACTGTCCTTATGTCAATATGCAGACCACAATCTTTTCACCTTGGGGGAAGTCTTTTAGTTATAACAATAAATGTATATAAAGACCAGGAGGGATTTGAAGTCCCTAAGGGCCTGCTGTACATATTGTGTTAGCAGACCATCCTTTACCTTGCCGATCCTAATTCAGTGCTGAGAGTCAAAGCAGTATAATCCCCGTGTACAAGTGTAAAGGCCAAGCAGCGAGGTGACTCGACACACACAACATTTTTCAATTTATCTTTTTTAAGCCATTTCCCTCTGCCATCTCTGTGGTAATAGCCTTGGTCGGACTGCATTGTTTAGAGTGATTCTCAGGAGGAAGAAGCGTATTCTTCTTCCGGACAAATCATTATGCATTGAGTAGGCCATTAGGAAAATGGAGACATATGGGTCTAAGGTGTGGGGTGACAAATAGACGATGTTGGTCATGTTTAATGTACATTAGAAGCCCAAAGGTCTTGATTTGATTTAGGTGACCACACTTATACCTACATCATCATTTTGGCAAATGAGTGACATTGTCATGGTTTTTTTTTCACAGGTTAAGACCAGTATATCTAAAGCTTAGCCATCCACTGTCAAAATTCCTATTATGCCTTTATTCTGTTGGACTTAAAAGACTAAGTTGAGCAGAAGGACCAAATTACTTACAAGGGGAAATATGTTCAAACAATAAAATGTGTCCCTAGAGCCAGTTTATGAGCACCAAACATGAGAACAATCTTTCATCTCTCTCACTTGTTTGCTCCATTATTTTTTATAAACAAAACTCTACTTCCTCGCGTACATAATCATGCCATTTGGGAAGGGAATCGAAAACCGGTTTTTAGAACCGGTTCCCAGTGTTTCAATTTCTGAGAATCATTTGACAGGTTTGTTAGCGTTTTTCGTATCCATTCGTATAGGCGCAATGACATCACCACACATGCCGCCGATTGGCGGCACAAAAGCTGGAGTTATTCAAGAGAAAGCATGAAAACAGTGCAACTTGCAAGGTGAATATTTAGGGAGAAACAACTACCAGAAATATTAACACACACAGCATGTGATAACATTAAATGAATGGCGCGATTTCGATAGTTATGTTGTTGTTACAACATAACAACAACAATGTTAATTCATTCATTAACAATGGTAACTAAACTTAGCCAAATCGCTATAATTAGCTGACCACACATGTGTGGGGGAGCAGGGTTGGGGTGGGGTCGGGGTTTGGTGGTAGCAGGGGTGTATAATGTCGCCCGGAAGAGTCAGGGCTGCATGGGATTCTGGGTATTTGTTCTGTTGTGTTTATGTTGTGTTAAGGTGCAGATGTTCTCTCGAAATGTGTTTGTCATTCTGGTTTGGTTTTGGTTCAAAGTGTGGCGCATATAAGTAAGAGTGTTAAAGTTGTTTTATATGGCCACCGTCAGTGTAACCTGTGTGGCTGTTGACCAAGTATGCGTTGCTGTCACTTACGTGTGCAAATAGAAGATGCATACAATAAAATGATGGGCTGGCACGCTGTTTATACAGATTGTAGAGGGCGCTAAATGCTGTACCATCATGGCACGCCCTTATTATTATTGTTGGGGTAATAATCGGAGAATATTAATCCCGGGAGTTTTCTGCGAGAGGCACCGAAATCCGGAAGTCTCCCGGGAAAATCGGGAGGGTCGACAACTATGCAGCTGAGCTCAACAGAGTGATCAAAGAGCCGCATGCGGCTCCGGAGCCGCGGGTTGCCGACCCCTGTCCTAGATTATGTCAGGCTATGTTTAATAAATGCAATTGTAAATTGTTTTTGAGTGCAATACAAAAAGGCCAATGTGTTTAATGCCTTTTAATTTTAGTTTCAATCTTCTAAAATTGTTCTTTGAGTGCAATAAAAATCTAAAGATTTTTTGTTAAAATTAAGCGAATCTTTTGTGGTCCCCTTTATTTTGAAAAGTATCTGTAAACATTTTGGTACCAAAATTTTGCTATCGGGACAACCCTATAGTACAAACCCCGTTTCCATATGAGTTGGGAAATTGTGTTAGATGTAAATATAAACGGAATACAATGATTTGCAAATCCTTTTCAACCCATATTAAATTGAATGCACTACAAAGACAAGATATTTGATGTTCAAACTCAAACTTTATTTTTTTTTTTGCAAATAATAATTAACTTAGAATTTCATGGCTGCAACACATGCCAAAGTAGTTGGGAAAGGGCATGTTCACCACTGTGTTACATCACCTTTTCTTTTAACAACACTCAATAAACGATTGGGAACTGAGGAAACTAATTGTTGAAGCTTTGAAAGTGGAATTCTTTCCCTTTCTTGTTTTATGTAGAGCTTCAGTCGTTCAACAGTCCGGGGTCTCCGCTGTCGTATTTTACGCTTCATAATGCGCCACACATTTTCGATGGGAGACAGGTCTGGACTGCAGGCGAGCCAGGAAAGTACCCGCAATCTTTTTTTGCGAAGCCACGCTGTTGTAACACGTGCTGAATGTGGCTTGGCATTGTCTTGCTGAAATAAGCAGGGGCGTCCATGAAAAAGACGGCGCTTAGATGGTAGCATATGTTGTTCCAAAACCTGTATGTACCTTTCAGCATTAATGGTGCCTTCACAGATGTGTAAGTTACCCATGCCTTGGGCACTAATGCACCCCCATACCATCACAAATGCTGGCTTTTGAACTTTGCGTCGATAACAGTCTGGATGGTTCGCTTCCCCTTTGGTCCGGATGACACGATGTCGAATATTTCCAAAAACAATTTGAAATGTGGACTCGTCAGACCACAGAACACTTTTCCACTTTGCATGAGTCCATCTTAGATGATCTCAGGCCCAGAGAAGCCGGCGGCGTTTCAGGATGTTGTTGATAAATGGCTTTTGCTTTGCATAGTAGAGCTTTAACTTGCACTTACAGATGTAGCGACGAACTGTATTTAGTGACAGTGGTTTTCTGAAGTGTTCCTGAGCCCATGTGGTGATATCCTTTAGAGATTGATGTCGGTTTTTGATACAGTGCCGTCTGAGGGATCGAAGGTCAGGGTCATTCAATGTTGGTTTCCGGCCATGCCGTTTACGTGGAGTGATTTCTCCAGATTCTCTGAACCTTTTGATGATATTATGGACCGTAGATGTTGAAATCCCTAAATTTTTTGTAATTGTACTTTGAGAAACGTTTTTCTTAAACTGTTTGACTATTTGCTCACGCAGTTGTGGACAAAGGAGTGTACCTCGCCCCATCCTTTCTTGTGAAAGACTGAGTATTTTTCGGGAAGCTGTTTTTATACCCAATCATGGCACCCACCTGTTCCCAATTAGCCTGCACACCTGTGGGATGTTCCAAATAAGTGTTTGATGAGCATTCCTCAACTTTATCAGTATTTATTGCCACCTTTCCCAACTTCTTTGTCACGTGTTGCTGGCATCAAATTCTAAAGTTAATGATTATTTGCAAAAAAAAAAAAAAACGTTTATCAGTTTGAACATCAAATATGTTGTCTTTGTAGCATATTCAACTGAATATGGGTTTAAAATGATTTGCAAATCATTGTATTCCGTTTATATTTACATCTAACACAATTTCCCAACTCATATGGAAACGGGGTTTGTATATGGCATATATTGTTAGACAAGTGCAGAGTTACAGTATACAGTATATATTTTCTGAGAGCCTGTGTCCCTTGCAGTGTACATTTGTTTTGCATAACAGAGCAATTTTCTTTTACACATTTTAGAATTTGGCTAAAAATAAATGTCCACTGCAAAAGATGCTGGGTTTCAAAGGAGTATTTAAAAAGTGCACAATAGCATTTCTTGAAGACTCACAAACATTTAAAGTAGACCACCCGGAAGATCTTCCAATGCATTTGACCCTTGAGACATTTCATTTAAAAACATAAAACCCGGAAATGATATGTGCTTGTGAGAAAAGTAGTCGGATGTTACAAATGGTTTATTTTGGAACTTTCATTTGTTTGTAGTTGCAAAAACAAGTATGACAGTTTTGGGATGTATTGCATAACCATTGTGAACATTGTAATCCTAGATGAAAGGCATGCTAAGGTTTTACAATTTGGTCACCTTTTTTTTAATAGCTATCTGTCGGTTCATTTTGGGTTTAGTCACATAGCTAACGTGCTTCATGCTAGTGTTCGTAACTGTCTCACTGGTGTAAAAAGTTAAAGGGCCTGTTTGCAGTGGTTAGGCGGCTGCCCAGAAGGTGCTCACATTTGAACAAACTGCAAGCAGTTAACTCCCGCTTCCTGGTCCGACCATATAAGCTGCACCACACTTTGAGGCTGAAATATGCTCTTGTGTCACATAGCCTGCGTTCCCTCTAGCGGTGTACTGATTCGTTTAAAGCGCTTCGTGGAGGGTATTGTGTGTGAGTTGCAATTCCATTCCAAAACACTAAGGGGCAGTGTCTCCAGAGGGAGCAACTACATTGATTGATTGAAACTTTTATTAGTAGATTGCACAGTTCAGTACATATTCCATACAATTGACCACTAAATGGTACCACCCGAATAAGTTTTTCAACTTGTTTAAGTCGGGGTTCACGTTAATCAATTCATGGTAGGTGTTGACTAGATATTTACCTTGTTGTCAAGTAGTGATCAATGACAACCACAACGTCAAGATTGTTGTTGGCACTTGAATTAATCATTCAGAAACTTCAGCTTACTGTTACGATACATTTTGCTTATAAATTGTTAGTGAAGTATAAATGTGCAACTCCTAAAAGAATTGCGGCACAAGACGGGCTATTTTGCAACGCTATATAAAGCCGTCCAGGATGTGGCACACCAGAGCTGTGTGCTGTAATTGTAAATAAACAATATTGTTAAAGAACAATTTGAATTGATATTTAAATCAAGCATCATTCACATGACACACTCAGTGATTATTTTTAGAGTGCACCGATGTATTATGTACACAATAAATGGAGCCAAAAGTTTGCATACAAGTATACAACTTGTTAAATCAAATTTGTTTCGTTCTCAAAGATCTTCATGACTTGTGTATTTACACATGTGACGAGAATACATATTTGTGCAAGATAGCCGGGATTGACCGCTTGATTGCCAGGAACCTTATTCGGAGCGAACTGCAATTTTTACAAAGTTTAACTTGTAATTGTGACAAACATAGACATGTATTTGTTAAATATTTGTTCTTGAACCACTTTTAGGAACATATGTTAGTTAGCCTTTGGTGATTCTTATATTTTTTTATAAACATTTTTTTTTATTTTGAGCCAGTGGGCTTCTGCGCCTTTAAATCCTGTATCAAATGAACAAACCAAAAACACCCAGTTGCATTGATAATGTCTTCAAAGTAACCCTTTAGCACTGATTGTTGCATCAACGTGATCTTCTCTGCTTTTAATCTTCCTGGGTAATATTTGCAGGATGATGGACGTTCACCTAAAAGCTATTATGTGTCATTAACTAAAACTACTGCATTATCTTCTAGAGCAACAACGCCGAAAGTCAGACTCCAGCTTCTTCTTGTGAACTTGACAACACCACCACCAGCACCCTGACCATGAAGGAGTACTTTGCGAAGAGAATGGCCCAGTTGAAATTGGCCCGTAACCAGGCCGCTGCCTCCTCTTCAGTAGAGGACCAAACATGGGTGGCTTCTTCTGCATCCAGCAAAAAGCCCAAAAAGAAGAAGAAGAAGAAAAAGGTTGCAGAGGAGGTGGATATAAGTCGCAATGCACCCGTTGCAGAAGAAGCTAGTGAGGACAAGCAGCCTTCGAAGCATAAGAAGAGAAAGAGGAAAAATGAGGAGCTGGAAGGGGTTTTGAATAAAAACTCAAGCTCGGCTGTAGAGCAGGACTGTGAAGAGGAGAGACCTTCACCCAAGAAGAGGCATAAAAAAACCAAAAAGTTAGGCGCAATGCTGGATGGACTTGCCCAGAATGTGTCTAAATGTAGCGAGGTGGTGGAAGTATTGGAGAAGAAATCGAAAAAGCCCAAAGAAAAGAAACAAGATTTCTGAGAAGTCGATCCCATTTTGGACAAGGAGATGAGCATCAATGTGAGGAGCTCATCAGATTTTTACAAGGTATCTTTAATTGTCCTCTAGAATCACCATGACAGGTTAAGCCACAATTTTTGAGGCAACATTTTTGACAAAACATTGTGGGGGGAAAAACATACTAGCATTTCACAACAGCCCATTCAGCAACATTCCTTGCTGTCACATTAACCACCAAACATACATTTCTTGGCCTCAGATGATTTTTAATAGATCCATTCCAATGAATTGAACAAAACATTATAATCCACATTTTAAATCATTTTGACTATGTATGTATAAAGGATTTTTCTTGCATTACACTATGAATAGAAATTCCAATGTTTTTCAAAACAGTATTTCTTATGAATCTACATTATGACTGAGGTGTTTGTTGAAAGGATCTCATGCTATTCGCAAAACATGACATGTATGAGCTGTACAAAATGAACCCAACCCAAAATAAATTTAAATAACAGCTGATTTGTATTTCATTTTTCTTACATTTTATACAGGAAACACCCCCAGCAGGTGTGTCAGTCACAGCTTCCTTGTGCTATGGCTAACCTTGTATATAGATTAGTGCATGCTTGATGTTGCACTTTTTGGAGGTCTGTTGAGTACACTGGAGTGTTTCCATTGTATATTTAACTATCAACGTGCCCATCTGATGCAACCACCGTGGACGTGATGATTCATTCTATCCAAAGAAAGAACTTGATCAGCTTATCTTTTATGGTATCAAGGAACCACCAACCAAGACATTTTTCCATTCCTTATCTTGAGCAGCTAACCATTTGAAATGCAGGTAGAAAACACAGCTGTTTAAAATTTCCGAGAGATTTCCCATCAAGAAACTTGCAGGCTTCAACTTCAACTAATTTGTTCTTTGAAAAATGTCTTGCGTCGATGTTTGTGTACATTTTGTGTTGAGCTATTAAAAAGCATAAATTAAACAATCTGTCCAGTCCCATATTGGGTGTACATTTTAATAAGGTTCCCTTATTGGAGATAAGATATTTAGTCTTGGTTAAATATAAGTAAACTATGGACAAAATGTGATTAATCGTGATTAAATATTTTAATGGTCTAACCAAAAACACAAAATGTAGCACAAACAACTATAGTAATTTTAAGTAATGTAATATAATTGTGCAACATTTACCTTGGAGAGTGAACTCTTACTGTATTTCCTGCGCAAGCTGCTTCTCAGTCAAACATGTAATCTGCAGATTCGCAATATTTTCTTGGATAAATGTCTGCTGTTTGAAAGATTATTTCAACATTCTTAAGAAAAAATATAGCGATAGTTTGTTTAATTTTCAGCTGTCATGAGAAAATTACACATTGTGCTTAAATATTATTTTCCACTGACTTATGACAGTTCTTAACGTATGTTCTCCAATATTTTTCATGGGACGAAAAAACGATTTTTCATTTTCAACAGTTTTTAGTTTTGTCTTTTGTTTTGTCCCGTTTCCAACAAATTTGTCATGGTAAAAATACCTCATGGCAACTTCTCATAGCACCTCCAGTAATTTCCTAGCATGAAACACAAACAACTTTGTCTTGTGTTCTGTCTTTTTTCACGACTGAACCAAACTTACTTTTTACTGATTTTTCATGACAAAAACAAACGTTTTTCCATTTTCACAGAAGAAGAAATACACGGTTCAGTTTCTTCTAATTTTCAACCAGTTTATTTTGTTTCGTCCAACAATATTCTCAAAGTAAAAATGTCTTATAATTTCTCATTTTTAAGTAATTACCCAACATGAAACATAAACACACTTATAAACTTCGTCTTACTTTCTGCCTAAACCAAACTCACTCTAAATGGATTTCTTTTGAGAAAAAAATTATAGGGCTCAAATTTTTGTCTCAATTTTTAAATATTTTTTCATGAAAATAAATACATGCACTGTTCAGCTTTTTCTCATTTTCAACACATTTTTTTTGTAAGAAAACAACTTTTTTATATATATATAATTTTCTTATGACAAAATGAAAATATGCAGCTTATCTTTGACACTAATTTCTCACGATAAATATAAAATATTCTGCTTTTTTCACAGGAAAATGTTCATGACATTAACCCTTCTACAAGTTTCTCAATAGTTGTGGAATTTTACCCTGGCCAAAATTATGGTATGACCACAAAAGGAAGATGTTCATTCAGTTTAATTTTGTAGAAAAAAGCAGACAACTAACATGACACAAAACTGTAAGTAATTTCAAATAACTTTCTGGCTTTAAGAAACACTAAAAGATATCAAGATAATAAATGGTTGTTGTCAGTCAACGGTGACCAAAATAAGAAATCACTGAAGAAGAAATGATGGAATAATGGAAAACAACACTACTAGTGCTTTGTGGCACCACCTCTGGCTTTTATAGCAGCTTGCAGTCCATGATGCTGGTGACAAACTGTACTCTTCATCAATTTTGCTCACATTTCCATGATTGCTGTTGTCTTGTCAAGGACCATTTTTTTCAATCTCCACCACAGTTTGTCAAACGGATTGAGATCCGGACTATTTGCAGGCCATGACATTGACCTTATGTGTTTTTCTTAAAGCAAAGTATTTACGTTTTGTTTTCCTATGGCAAGATGCATTATCATCTTGAAAAATGATATCATCCTCAAACATCCTTTTCATTCATGGAATAAGAACAGTGTTTGTGCATACAGTATATTGAAGATGTGATGACAGCCATCTTCCCAGTGTCATTAGCTGGCATACAGCACCATATCATCAATGACTGGAAATGTGCGTGTTTTCTTAAGGCAATCGTCTTCATAAATTTCATTTGAATGACACCACTGGTTTAGATGTTAATGGCAGCTACTGTTTAGCAGTCATTTGCTTTGCTGTGCATTTTCTGTTTTCAAGACATACTGCTTGAAGTTTTCTGTCTTGATGCTTTGATATTTTTCCTTGGTCTACAAGTATTTGTGTCTTTTACAATCCTCCCATGTTGTTTGTCCTTGGTCCAGATTTTAGACACAGCTGACTTTGAACAATCAACATCTTTTGGAACATTGCATCAGGATTTACCTTCTTGAAGAAGTTTAATAATACTCTTCTTTGTTTCCAATGACATATCTTGTATTGGAGCCATGATTCATGTCAATCCACCTGGTGCAACAGCACTCCAAGGCGTGAACACTTTTTTTAACTGCAGAGTAATGAACATACAGTCGTGGTCAAAACTTTACATAAACTTGTGAAGGACATAATGTCATGGCGATCTTGAGTTTCCAATAATTTCTGTTCCAATAATTCCACAGAACTTTCCTCCACAAGGTCTTATCTTTGTCCATGTGGTGTCAGATGAAACAAAAATTGAGCTGTTAGGCCACAATACCCAGCAATATGTTTGGAGGAGAAAAGGTGAGACATTTAATCCCAGGAACACCACGCCCACCGTCAAGCATGGTGGTGGTAGTATTATGCTCTGGGCCTGTTTTGATACCAATGGAACTGCTGATTTACAGAGCGTAAATGGGACAATGAAAAATGAGGATTACCTCCAAATTCTTCAGGACAACCTAAAATCATCAGCCCGGAGGTTGGGTCTTGGGCGCAGTTCCGGCTTCCTCCCACCTCCAAAGACATGCACCTGGGGATAGGTTAATTGGCAACACTAAATTGGCCCTAGTGTGTGAATGTTGTCTGTCTATCTGTGTTGGCCCTGTGATGAGGTGGCGACTTGTCTAGGGTGTACCCCGCCTACCGCCCGAATGCAGCTGAACGGGACAAGCGGTAGAAAATGGATGGATGGATGGGTGTTCCAACAGGACAATGAACCCAATCACACATCAAAAGTGGTAAAGGAATGGCTAAATCAGGCTAGAATTAAGGTTTTGGAATGGCCTTCCCAAAGTCCTGACTTAAATGTGTGGACAATGCTGAAGAAACAAGTCCATGTCAGAAAACCAACAAATTTAGCTGAACTGCACCAATTTTGTCAAGAGGAGTGGTCAAACATTCAACCAGAATCTTGTGGATGGCTACCAAAAGCGCCTTATTGCAGTGAAACTTGCCAAGGGACATGTAACCAAATATTAACATTGCTGTATGTATACTATAGACCCAGCAGATTTAGTCATATTTTCAGTAGACCCATAATAAATTCATAAAAGAATCAAACTTCATGAATGTTTTTTGTGACCCGGGAATCAGTTTTGGTGATTTAACCCCCAATTCCAACCCTTGATGCTGAGTGCCAAGCAGGGAGGTAACGGGTCCCATTTTTATAGTCTTTGGTATGACTCGGCTGGGGTTTGAACTCACAACCTACCGATCTCATGGCGGACACTCTAACCACTAGGCCTTGATCAAAAGATTAAACTGTTATACTGACTACCACAATTTATGTTCTTGATTTCGTTTGGTGAAAGTGAAAGTTACCATTTTGAATTATTATTTATCTGGGTTTTTTTTCCTACAAAGTAAGACAATTAAATGAACATCCTCCAAGTCTGGTCATTCCATCATTTTGGCCACGGGTTCCAAATTCTCAGGACTTCTCATTTTCCAGTCCTTTCCCAACATGAAACAAACAAACCACTCAACTTGTTTTTTATCTAATCTTCTGCCTTTTTCTCACAACCAAACCAAACTCTCACTTTCTACTAAATTGATGATTGTTGAGTAACTTCCTGCCTGGATAATGGTACGACCTGCCCATTCATGCTGCTCAAGTAGTTTTTGTGTTTAGCTGACGGCCCCACAATGCCGGTAAATAAATGACCAGCAAACCCATGTTTTTATTGTCATTTGCCACAACATGCCTATTAATTATTGTACTGTATTGTAGTTCAAGGGTCCCGCATGCCCCAAGTTGCATAATCAAATGGATTTAAATAGGGAATTAAGAGAGCTTCAAACCTCTATAGTCCGTGTAGTAAGTACTGTTTATGTTGTCGTTCACATTGACCATATGTCGTAACAGCTGGTTGGTGGAGTCAACCACCAGCCCACACACACATATTCTTGTATTTGTTACCTTCTTGAGACCTCCGAAAAATGCCTACCTCTTTAGGACCACCCTTTCTAGATATATAAAGATTTGTATTTACAACATTAATAATATATACATACAATGCAAATATAAAAACGCTTGTTGTGAAAAATGAGTTGGAATTTCACAAGAAAAAGGTCACAATTTCACAAGTAAAACATGGAATTTTGGCAGTTTTACGATGAAAGGCGTTATTTTACCTAATGCAAGTCAAAATTTTACAAGAAAAACTGAACATTTGTACAATGTTATGATAAAAGTTGGAATTTTACTCAAAAACAGTCGCAATTTTACAAGAAAAGCTTAAAATGTTGGCAACTTTATGAAAAGAGTCGTAATTTTACTCAACAAAAGTCACAATTTTATAAGAAAACTTTAAAATGCTGGCAATATTACAATAATCAGAATTGTATTCGGCAAAATTATGACAAAAGTCACAATGTGACAAAAGTCATAATTTTACTCAAAAAAATTCACTATTTTACAAGAACAACAAAAAATTGGCAATACAAAAAAAGTCAGAATTTTAGATGACAAATGATAGTTTGCATTAAAAATGTATAATTTTACGAGAAAAAGACTGCTTTTAGTTCAATCAATCAATCAATGTTTATTTATATAGCCCTAAATCACAAGTGTCTCAAAGGGCTGCACAAGCTACGACGACATCCTCGGTTCAGAGCCCACAAAAGGGCAAGGAAAAACTCACGACCCAGTGGGATGTCAATGTGAATGACTATGAGAAACCTTGGAGAGGACCCCACTGTGACACCCCCCCAGGGGAGACCGGATGCAATGGACGTCGAGTGGGTCTGACATAATATTGTGAAAGTCCAGTCCATAGTGGATCTAACATAATAGTGAGAGTCCAGTCCATAGTGGAGCCAGCAGGAGACCATCCCGAGCGGAGACGGGTCAGCAGTGCAGAGATGTCCCCAACCGATGCACAGGCGAGCGGTCCACCCCGGGTCCCGACTCTGGGATTTTTTTTTTTTTGTAATCGGTTTTTAATCTTCATTATTTACTTCAAGGTATTACAGTATGTCTCTATATACATATTTATTATTATTTTTAATTCATTTTGGTCAAAGGGGGCACATTTAAATTTCTTACACAAACTAGTTATTTCATATGTTGACCAGAGTGGGAGCACTTTTAAAACCGACACACAGTCAATTTGAAAAATCCCTCCTTTTTATTTTTAGATAGATTACACCACCAGGGGTGCAAATTCTCTATTAGATGCAATGGTTTTCCTTATTGGGACCATGATTTATGTCCTAACTTGTTCACCCGTCCTCATATGGAAGGTACTTTTCCTTGTTGATGTCTCAAGAAGGGTAGAAATACAAGTACCACACACACGATTGTGACTCTTACCCTCACATACACTTCCAGTGCAAATCAGTGTGTTAAGAGGATAGTATTGCTGATGCACAATCTGTGTCTTCAGGTGTCGCATCCTCTTCCTGTGTGTGTGTGTGTGTACATAGTGCAAGATTTTGGAAATGTGTGTGTGGGGGAGTTTTCTGTGCATTTGTAAGGTCAGAGGTCACTGATGTTAAATGATAGATGCCAAAGTCTTCATACATGCGCTTTATGCACCCTGTTTTGTCCAAAGAATGTCTGGTTAACATGACAAATTTGGATAATTTGTCTATAAGCCTCACCCCTACTGGGTGCATCTCAAAACTTGTGTTCATGGAGTGTAGTTTTAAACCCCACAAACAGGATGAATCATGAAAGTGTGCGGGTGCGTGTGAGCGAGAGCGACTCCACGGCTTCAGCGCAAGAGTATCCTGTCAACAGGAACTCCCAGATTTGATAAGCACTGACTTGTAGCCACAGAAGGAAACTGATTGGTTGCTATAGCGGGAGCATTTGTGTGCATGCCTGCGTGTTAATTATCATGCTTGCCACCATCTTTATTACTTAACTGTACATGTTTTAAATCGTGGTCATATAGGTGTACAAATAGGTTACCCACAATTCATATTATTTGGTGTGGAAACAGTGAAACAAGTGTTAACAAGCCTGCTCAGTGGCCTTGTGGTTCGAGTGTCCGTTCAAAGACTATAAAAATGGAAGCCATTTCCTCCCTGCTTGGCACTCAGCATCAAGGGTTGGAATTGGGGGTTAAATCACCAAAATGATTCCCGGGCGCGGCCATCGCTGCTGCTCACTGCTCCCCTCACCTCCCAGGGGGTGGAACAAGGGGATGGGTCAAATGCAGAGAGTAATTTCACCACAGCTAGTGTGTGTGTGACTATCAGTGGTACTTTAACTTTAACTCTAACAAAAATAATTTGAACGCTAATTCCAGATTATTCTGGTTAAATTAGAAATGATCTGAGAGATCAATATTTGCGCCTTCTTGACCAAAGATGTACAAATGTCCATTAAAACAGTACATAAGGAACATCCCAAATACAATCATATACATTTTCTGGTAGTGTAAGACAAGTATAATCTTCTAAACGCGATTTGATCTTCTAGAAAAAAAGAAATAATTCCAAACATTTTCATAAAACCTGTCGAAAAAATAAAGCATTTACCAAAATAAAACACTAAAATTCCTTTTTTTTTTTTCTTTTTTTTTTTTTTAATTCTATAGACAAAGGATTGTTTAATAGAGTAAATGTTGAACTGATTCCTGAAATGTTCATTATGATTAACCTAGAAAATAATTATTACAATAATCACCCAATCATTTCTGTAATAGAAAAAAAGAAAGTCCGATAATTTTATAAAAATCATCCAAAACATTTTTAAAATTAATACAATATTAAACATTTACTAAAATTTGCTACAATTTAAAAAATGATATAGTATATATATCTTTTTTTTTTCTTTTTCTTTTGTGTGTGTGTGTGTGTGTGTGTATATATATATATATATATATATATATATATATATATATATATATATATATATATATATATTTATAAAAAATATCAAATATTGATTGGTTCACAGAGTAAACACTAAACTAATTCCCCAACTGGTCATTTGGGACTAGAAAATAATCATCAAAATGATTTTTAAAAAGTGTTTCTAATAGAAAAATAAATGAAATAATTCTTAATATCCATCCAATTTTCTACCACTTGTCCCTTTTGGTGTCGCGGGGGGTGCTGGAGCCTATCTCAGATGCATTCGGGCGGTTGGCGGGGTACACCCAGGACAAGTCGCCATGCCATATAATAATAATAATTCCTAATATTATCACAAAATCAACCAAGAAACTAAAAGAAAATTACAAAAATGAATACAAAAAATAATACAATTCCTAAAATTAGCATTAACAATGATTAACGAGTTCTTTGTTTTCAAAAATTCAATTAAAATGGATTAAAATGTAATTAAAAACATTGTTCAATAGAGTTAAGGATTAACTTATTCCTGCATTGTTGAGTATTATTGTTTTAGAAAATAACCACTACAATAATTATCAAATAATTTGTTTAACAGAAAAAAAAAAAAATCAAATTTTCATAAAATTAGCGAAGAAACTAAAAGCAAAAATTAATGCAAAAGATAACCATTTCTAAAATAATACATCTGTAAAAAGTAAAGAAATATATAGAAACATGTTTTTGGTACAATAAACAATGAACTAATTCCTAGAATGTTCAAATAATTGGGCTGAAAAAAAAAAAAATTATTGATCTGGTCTGGTTGCACCAAACATTAAATATATCAACACATTTAATTAAGTTAACTACAAATAGAGAAGTACGCCACACTCTTCTTTTGTAAAGTACATCTGTACTGTGGGTGCCCAAACTTTCTGACTCTAAGGTTCAAAGTGAAAATGTGCCAACGGGCCTTGGGCCAAACTCAGCGATTTTTAGCAAAGAGCAGCACCATGTTGTGCCACAGTGCCATATATCCATCCCATCCGTCCATTTTCTACCGCTTATTCCCTTCGGGGTCGCGGGGGGCGCTGGAGCCTATCTCAGCTACAATCGGGCGGAAGGCAGGGTACACCCTGGACAAGTCGCCACCTCATCGCAGGGCCAACACAGATAGACAGACAACATTCACACTCACATCCACACACTAGGGCCAATTTAGTGTTGCCAATCAACTTATCCCCAGGTGCATGTCTTTGGAGGTGGGAGGAAGCCGGAGTACCCGGAGGGAACCCACGCAGTCACGGGGAGGACATGCAAACTCCACACAGAAAGATCCCGAGCCCGGTATTGAACCCAAGACTACTCAGGACCTTCGTATTGTGAGGCAGATGCACTAACCCCTCTGCCACCGTGAAGCCCCTCAGTGCCATATATACGTAAGTTATTTATATGTGATGGATGGCAACTGGTCAGCCTTGCAGTCATGACCTCACATGACAGTTAGTAGAAGTTGCTTGTATTTTCTGTTATTTCCTGTCCAGCCTTCTATTTTTTGTTTCCACTTCCTGTTTGGCTCCAGTTGCAACCACTTCTTGTCTTTGATTGGCAATCAGGACACACCTGTCCCTGGTTGCCATTCAGGAAGCCTCCTAAGCCAGCCTTGCCAGATTATGATGGGTCATTTTTGTTTTGTTCATAAACGTGCCTATATGTTCCCTGAGAACTATATCCTTTTTTTTTTTTTTTTTTAAATAAATCTAAATTTACCTGCGGGACTTCTGACGTCTCTGCATCTTGGGCTCCAGATCAACACACAACTGTAACAGCTGACTTGTTGATTGTGTGCTTGAAAGAGGTCAATATGAGGATGTAATACATCTTGGGAGTCACCATTTGTCTGGCCAACTGTGGCACTCCTAATCTAGCTCAACGATATAGGACAGGTTAAAATAAAATAAAATAATGAATTTCCGACATTTTCATAAAATGAGCCAAGAAACAAATGGTTTTTTTTTTTTCATATTTGCACACACACATTTTTAAACGTTCTACTTGAATGCATGTCATTTACACACAACTTGGTAAGTTTTATGAAAAAAAAATTCTGTGAAATTTGCCACGAGCACACTAGTCAGAGTCCACATATATATATATATATGTATATGTGTGTAAGTATGTATATGTATAGGTATGTATATGTGTGTAAGTATGTATAGGTATGTATGTATTAGAGATGCGCGGATAGGCAATTTATCTCATCCGCAATTGCGTCAGAAAGTCGTCATCCATCCGCCATCCACCCGATGTAACGTTTGATCAGAACTGCATCCGCCCGCCATCCGCCCGTTGTTATATATCTAATATTAATTAAAAAAAAAAAAAAAGGGTGAAAACTACGCGAATTGCACCTTGTGCAGACAAGATTTTTCGATCGGACACGGAGGAATTAGCGATGTAAAAGACCACGTTGGGACAAAAAAACACAAGTCTAATGCCGTTGCTAGCGATACAAGTGGAAAACTTTCAACGTTTTTCGTCGCCCAAACAGATTCTTTGGATGTGATAAATGCCGAAGTTTTATTTACGGAGGCAATAATTGAGCATGGACTTCCAATCGCACTGGCTGATCACATGGGACAGTTAATAATGTAATGCAACCTTTAAAAATCATTACGCGGTGATCGCGATCCCAAAAATAAACTTTTCTTGCATGATAATGTCCAGAAAATTTCGCTTTATATTACTATAGAGTCCTTTTAACGAATGAGTTTGATGGTTTATCACAAACCTTAAATGAAATTCCATGGCCACCGTCCTGCTCTCTATATCAACCAGGGTGAGCCCCACCCCTTTCGTGAGCGCACTGCGCGTGGAGTGACCCCTGTTACCCGGCAACAGGGGTGGCAAGCAGGTAAGCTGCGCGGGCGGAGCGCGCGGAGTGACCCATGTTACGAGCCCCCGGCCACGGGGGTGGCGGGCAGGTAAGCTGCTTACCTGCTGCGCGTGACGCCGGCCGCGGCGAAAGCGGACGAGGCGGGGTGTCGGTGCGGTGGGCGCGGTAGTGACCCTGGACGTGCGTCGGGCCCTTCTCGCGGATCGCCTCAGCTACGGCTCCCGGTGGGGCCCTCTCGGGGGAAGGGGCCTCGGTCCCGGACCCCGGCGAGGCGTCCCTTCTCCGCTCCGTAAAAGTGTCCATCTCTTTTCTTTTTTTTTCTTCTGTTGTGGCATATGCAGCAGGTGCCTGCTAGTTTTTCGTATGTGGGTAACAACATTTAACTATGTATATATATTTCCCAATTGGTTTAACTGCCACCCGCAAAAAAAAAAAAAAAAAAATCTAATTAATCCGCCCGACCCGACCCGCGAGCGGATAAAATCTTATTTTTTTTAATTTCATCCGCCCGATCCGCGGATAATCCGCGGACTCCGCGGTTGTGTCCGCAAACCGCGCATCTCTAGTATGTATGTATAGGTATGTATGTATGTATATATGTATAGGTATGTATGTATGTATAGGTATGTATATATGTATAGGTATGTATGTATGTATACATGTATGTATGTATATATGTATAGGTATGTATGTATATAATATATATATATATATATATATATATATATATATATATATATATATATATATATATATAGGATTGTTTCAAACAATAAACAATGAACTAATTGCACTATAATGATCTAATAATTAGTTTAATAGAAAAACTTTTTTTTTTTTTAATAATTGGAAATATCCGACAATATTTTGGTCAACATTTGTCTGCTTTTGATTAACTTTAAGCAACACGATTTGACTTCATAGGGTTTGAATAAGCTGACCTCACCTGGCTGACGCACACACCTGAACAGGTCTGATAAGTTTGTGTTCACGTCACGAAGAAGGAGTGTCACACCAAACAGATTCCTTCAACACTTCAAAGGAGACATGAGGGAGAATTTAGATTCGGGGTCGGGCTGGATCACACCTCCACTGGACTCGCAGGCATCGAGGAGGAGCCGAGATTCCCGCAGGGTTGGTGCTGGACTCCCCCCTCCTCAAATATAAAGCCCCCTCATGCTGGAGGAGATCCTGGAACACAATCCGCAAACCTCAGCTCCAAATCTCCTTCTCGCACATCCTCAGAGCATCTCTTTGAAAACTCATTTTAAAGTGAAAAAGTTTATTTGATTTTTTTTTCCAATTCGACATCACTCCGAGTGAAAGAGTACAACTTGTGCGACTAAGTCCGCAACTTTGGCGGGCGAGCAGCGCGCACATGGCTGCCCTCATCAGCGCGTACTCGTCTTGGCCCGAGTCCTTCGAGTGTCCCCCGGCGGACGGCGACGTCGCGGACGCGCACGGCCCGCACAGAGCAGCCGGGGACAAGGCGCCGGAGCCCCGCATCAGGCGGCCCATGAACGCCTTCATGGTGTGGGCCAAGGACGAGAGGAAACGGCTGGCCGTCCAGAACCCAGACCTGCACAACGCCGAACTTAGCAAGATGCTGGGTAAGCAACAATATCATCACAACGATTATTATTATTAAACTACAATATTATATTGTTTTGATCATTATATTAAAAACAATTATCTCTACAAATCCAGGCCGATTTAAAGTAACAGGACATCTTTTTTATGAGTTAGAAATTGACTTTTTTTCCTAATGTCCAGTCTTAGCAAGATGCTGGGTAAGCAACAATATTATCACAACTATTATTATCATTATTATCATTAGTATTATTAAACTGCAATATTATATCGGAAACAATTATCTCTACAAATCCTGCACAGGCAGGTTTATTTCAAGTAATAGGACATCTTTTTTATGAGTTATATATAAATTGGCTTTTTTTTCTTCTTCTATTGTGCAGTCTGCAATAAAATAATTTATTAAAATGTAATTAAAAATCAAACTTGCGCTCTCGGGTTAATTTTACAACAAACTTGCAAATCAAAGCTTATAGTTGTCAACTTTCAATTAAATAAAAATATTTGGAATTTGTTGTTCACATGAATTAATTCTTTAATTTTAAGCTCTAAACATGAACCCAATTATATTGCTATATTGCAGCGCTTTAATACTTTTATGGATAACATGTCTTGGTTGCACTTAAAAAGCTTAACATAATGCAGTTTTGAATGCGAATGTTAGAAAAACATGTTCAACTTTGAAACAGTATGTCACTTTTTAAAATAAAGAATGTTTCAAACTTGTGCCCTCGGGTTTCATTTTACAGCAAAATTGCAAATCAAAGCTTAAAGTTGTCAACTTACAACTTGCACAAATATTTGGAATTTGTTGTTCACATGAATTCATTCTTTAATTTTAGGCTCTAAACATGAACCCAATTCCATTGCGATATTGCAGCGCGTTAATACTTTTATGGATAACATGTCTTGTCTTGCACTTACAAAGCTTAACATAATGCAGTTCTGAATGCGAATGTGAGTTCAACTTTGAAACAATATGTCACTTTATAAAATAAAGAATGTGTTTTTTTTCCTTTATTGTGGTCATGTACAGGCAAGTCGTGGAAGGCCCTAACCCCTCCCCAAAAGCGTCCCTACGTGGAGGAAGCGGAGCGTCTGCGCGTGCAGCACATGCAGGACTATCCCAACTACAAGTACCGCCCTCGCCGCAAGAAGCAGCTCAAGCGCATCTGCAAGCGCGTGGACCCCGGGTTCCTCCTGGGCGGCCTGGCGGGACCCGACCAGAACTCCCTTCCCGAGCAGCGCGCCCTCTGCCGCCCCCTGGAGAAGGGCGCGGGCAGCCCTGTGGGCGTCCGCAGCGGCTTCTCCAGCTTGAGCCCCGCTCTGCCTGGCGTCCGAAGCTTCCGAGACTCCGCCGCGTCAAACAGTTTCGACACCTACCCCTACGGCCTACCCACCCCGCCGGAGATGTCCCCCTTGGATGCTGTGGACCACGAGCACGTACCCCCTTCCTATTATCAACATCCTGAGGAGCCGCACCAAAGTCACATGAGCAGCCCGCCGCCATACCACATGGACTACACCCAGACCCAAATCCATTGTGGTGGCGCACACATGCCCCACATGGTCCCTACAGGTGGCGGCGGCGG
Organism: Nerophis lumbriciformis; assembly: GCF_033978685.3. Lineage (NCBI taxonomy): Eukaryota > Metazoa > Chordata > Actinopteri > Syngnathiformes > Syngnathidae > Nerophis > Nerophis lumbriciformis. The sequence goes on from NC_084581.2 coordinate 18,293,969, forward strand.
CCAAGGACTGATAACTCCTTTCTCTTACTACAGTCCCTCCCACTTCCCTCAAATTCACCTCCACCATCAAGGCCACCTAGGGCAGCTGTCCCCGCCCCCGGAGACGCAGGCTCACCTGGAGACGCTGGACCAGCTGAGTCAGGCCGAACTCCTGGGCGAGGTGGACCGTGACGAGTTTGACCAGTACCTGAACTCCACCGGGGGCGGCTTCCATGCCGAGCAGGTCACGGTCACGGGCCACGTCCAGGTGTCCTCCGCCTCCCCCCCCGTCTCCACCTTGACGTGTCCTAGCAGCACCACGGAGACCAGTCTCATCTCGGTGCTGGCCGACGCAACCGCCGCCTACTACAACAACTACGGCATCTCATGAGGCGGTCCCGGCGATCAGAGACGCTTTCAAGAAGCCTGATTGAGAGGGTGCCACAAGACTAGGAGCAGAACCTGAGAGGAGCACTCAAACAAGACACCTCAGGGGGACCACCTGTACATTTCAAAACAGTACTTGTAAATGTAGAACCACTAAAGATGTGTACAGACGCTAATTTAATTCAATCCCGGCGCTCCACTGTGGGAGTCATCGTAATTGTTTTTGTCAATGCTTCCTATGAAATAATATAAACTATATTATAATCACAACCTCTATAAAGACACAATAATTTAACTGCAGTATTAATGTATGTTGGTTTTGAAAATTGTGGATAATGGAAAGTAGCATTTTTTTTTCTTTCTTTGAAATTTCACATTTTCGGTGTCCTGTACAAAGCGAAAGAGTCCTGAATAAAGGCAAATAAGTAAAAGGTAGACGTGTTGTCGTGCTGCACGCCCACACCTTAATATCATCATCCTGCTCTTTGAAGAGGATTAGACCGCCTCCATCCCACCACCCTGCTTTTGTGCCGTTCTTCATGTACGCGTCTATCTTGCTGATGCAGACCTTTCATAATCTCAGTGTACATAAATAAATAAAATACGGGAAAAACAGGCAGGGCCTCCTTTTATACACATTTTTTCCTCCTTTTTTTTTTCTTACAGAAGGAATTCGGGGGGCTTTTTGACAAATCCTGGCTGGTCTTCCTGCGTTTTTTGGGAAGGCTTGAGTCGTGCTTCTTGTAAAGAGGATGTGGCGGAGGAGCAGTGTTTCCTGCCTGATAAGGTGTGTAAGGGCTTGTGTGTGTGTGTGTAGGGGGGAAGCTCTCCATGTCAGGATGTTTGGGCCTGGCTGGACCCGCCATTAAAGAACCAGAGCGATGTGGTCATGCTGCTATTCCGAGGAAAGTGTACCGCTGTGTCGAGCTTTGAAAGCACGCTAATATTTATTTTAAACATGAGTGATGTGACAACATTCATCATGTGTGCAGCGCCATCCTTCAGGGTGACATCATTACCTTTCCTACCCCTGGGTGGACGCTCCATTTAGAGGCGGGGTCAGAGTACTGCCCCCGGGCATGGTGGCAATATTGGTGGTCAGCTCCGGAGGTCCCACCAGCAGACTCCCTTGGTGCATGTTAGCCAGTCCCATCCATCCAGTCAAGAACAAACAAGCGTCCTTTTACTGAAAGTCTTACGTCAGGAACCTCTACAGACAAAATGGTGCAAATGTGTCACAGCATGCACCTGTGCCTTGTTGTCGGTGCTATTATTTTGTGTATTGACTCGATAGTTCATTTTCATTTTCCTTTATTTAACCAGGTAAAAAAACGAATTGAGATCAGGATCTCTTCTGCAAGAGTGACCTTTCCAAGAGGGCAGCAAAAACAGGTTTTACAAATAAATAAAACAAAAACAACAACAACCAGAAGCAGTCACACACTATAGTTAAAAATACAAATTACTAACATAAACGTAAAAACACGTATAGGTAAAAAAAAACATGTTTCAATAAAAACAAGTACAGTGCCCAAAAGAAACAGCTTTTCCATCCTTTAAAATGGCCTGAAATTCCCCCAAAGGGATCAGTTCAGGTAGCCTCAGAGACTTTTCTAATTCATTTAATGCAAATCTGAAGGCTTTTTTTTTTTTAACTGAGACTTGTGTTGACTCTAGGAACCAAAACGCCAATTTCTCACACACCTTTAAAAAACACCCAATGTACCTTCAGGGTGTTTAGCACCACACCTTCAAGGGGACCGACAAGGACATTTGAGAAAGATTGGTTGAAAAACATGGCACCTCACGATTTGACTCCAATTCATATGGACTACAATTCGATTATAAATCGATTATTGACGCATTTTGTACAGAAGCGGTGCCCAAATGTTTTGACTCGGGAGCCACAATGAGTTAAAAATCTATCCATCTATCCATTTATCTATCTATATATTTATCTATCTATCCATCTATCTATCTATCTATCTATCTATCTATCTATCTATCTATCTATCTATCTATCTATCTATCTATCTATCTATATATATATATATATATATATATATATATATATATATATGTATGGCCGTCTATACCTTGCAGGCCTAATTGATGGATTGCTGCAGAGATGGTTGTCCTTCTGGAAGGTTCTCCTTTCTCCACAGAGGAATGCTGTAGCTCTGACAGAGTGACCATCGGGTTCTTGGTTACCTCCCTGACTAGACTAAGATGAATGCAGCAATGTACAGACACATCCTGGATGAAAACCAATGCTCCCCATCCAACTTGATGGAGGTTGAGAGGTGCTGCAAAGAGGAATGGGTGAAACTGCCCAAAGATAGGTGTGCCAACTATGTGACACTGTATTCAAAAAGACTTGAGGCTGTAATTGCTGCCAAAGTTGCATCAACAAAGTATTGAGCAAAGGCTGTGGATACTTTTTTTTAAAATACATCCATCCACGACAAACATGAATTAATTAAACTTTGGAATAAGACTGGAACATAACAAAATGTGGAAAAAGTAAGGCCCTGTGAACTGCATATAAATACAAATCTCCTTCTCACCCCAGTGGGGTGGTATCTGTGTCATCCTCAAACTCGGGTCCCTGGTAGCTTGAGGGTTCTGCACAGTATCTTGGCTGTTCCTAGGACTGCGCTCTTCTGGACTGAGGTTTCAGATGTTGTACCTGGGATATGTTGGAGCCACTCTTCCAGTTTGGGGGTTACTGCTCCGAGAGCCCCCACTACCACGGGGACCATGCTTGCATTATATATATATATATATATATATATATATATATATATATATATACATATATATATATATATATATATATATATATATATATATATATATATATATATATATATAGATAGATAGATGGATAGACAGATACATAGATATAATCTATATTACTATCTATATATTAGTTCTAGCAAAAATAACAATGCATCTAAAAATCGATAACTTTTCCACCACTTCTGGCTGCACATCAAGCAATACACATCTGCAGAGGCACAGGACCTACAGTGCACCTATAGACGTGGCTCTTGCCTTGAGGTATACCAACGTATCCAGCGCGGTGCACACCTGGGCTCTGCCCGAGACTAAACAACCCTTCTGACTGAGATTGGAGCACCTTGGCTAGTAGGCTAAGCTCTAGCTCCCAACCCACTGACTAGCAAGACCTCCTGAGAACCAACTTAGTTTCAGTCTATTTCTTTTGTCAAAATTAAAAAATTTTTTTTTTAAATAATCCTGTTATGCAAGACACCAATGTCCACTGCAGAGGACGTTGGTTCTCAAAAGAACATGGCACCAAGTAGTTAGATTTACCAAAAGGACCCATAGCGTCACGCTGACTGAAATGTCACTAACAAGTTCTCTTTATGTACTTTTTGGCAATCATTTCCTATAATATCAATTAGTTTTAGAGTAATGGGTAGATGACTAATTGTACTTGGAACGCCTTTCCATCGCCAGACTAGATATGCCGCCCCCTCTTGGTACAGAACGGCATAGACAGTGTGGATTAAGAAATCTAAAACTAATATTTTGATCATTTAATTGCATGTTTTTGCCGCCCTGGTCCAGGATTATTTCAAAACTGCAAAAAATGAATATGAATAGGATGATATATAGACACCATAGCCTGAGTTTACTTATATTCAGGTATTTTCCTAAGTTTATTATGACATTTTTAATACTTTTTACTCGTTTTATTAAACCTTGCAGGCTCTTGTGTGTTTCCGACCCTTATAAAGCTGTTAGAAATGTGAATTTATTTTGAAAATAAAATATCTATATTCTTTCAGCATTTTCTCAAGAACAATTCTATTCAACTCAAGGTTCAATTCTAGCAATAAAATATCAGTAGAAGAGGACGCGAAATAGAATACTTTTCTTTCCTTTTTGAGCTCCGGTGTCCGCAACGGAGCTTGTGTCCCCTGCTGCGAGTGTGAAGATGAAGTTGCCACCAAAACACATAGGGCCTGATCTACTAAGATCCAAATACCACGGGCTAAACAGCGTGTGCAAACTATAAAATTGCGTGTACCGTATTTTTCGGACTATAAGTCGCAATTTTTTTCATACTTTGGCCGGGGGTGCGACTTATACTCAGGAGCGACTTATGTGTGAAATTATTAACAAATTACCGTAAAATATCAAATAATATTATTTAGCTCATTCACGTAAGAGACTAGACGTATAAGATTTCATGGGATTTAGCGATTAGGAGTGACAGATTGTTTGGTAAACGTATAGCATGTTCTATATGTTATAGTTATTTGAATGACTCTTACCATAATATGTTATGTTAACATACCAGGCACGCTCTCAGTTGGTTATTTATGCCTCATATAATGTACACTTATCCAGCCTGTTGTTCACTATTCTTTATTTATTTTAAATTGCCTTTCAAATTTCTATTCTTGGTGTTGGATTTTATCAAATCCATCCATCCATCCATTTTCTACCGCTTATTCCCTTTTTTTGGGGTCGCGGGGGGCGCTGGAGCCTATCTCAGCTACAATCGGGCGGAAGGCGGGGTACACCCTGGACAAGTCGCCACCTCATCGCATGGCCAACACAGATAGACAGACAACTTTCACACTCACATTCACACACTAGGGCCAATTTAGTGTTGCCAATCAACTTATCCCCAGGTGCATGTCTTTGGAGGTGGGAGGAAGCCGGAGTACCCGGAGGGAACCCACGCAGTCACGGGGAGAACATGAAAACTCCACACAGAAAGATCCCGAGCCCGGGATTGAACCCAAGACTACTCAGGACCTTCGTATTGTGAGGCAGATGCACTAACCCCTCTGCATTTCCCCAAAAAATGCGACTTATACTTCAGTGCGACTTATACGTACATGTTTTTTTCCTTCATTATTATGCATTTTCGGCTGGTGCGACTTATACTCCGGAGCGACTTATACGCAACACGCCCTATAAACGGGCGTGTTGCGTGCGACCTACTAAGACTGTGTGTACAATTGAAAAGTGGTGCAGACCGTCTTGCTTAATGGGGCCCTCTTATACAAATCCAACTTCTCTTACCTAGTGCTGTTGTGTATTTAGGATCTGCATAAATCCCAAAAAATTTAAATCAAACTGTGAAGGCATGGCAGGATATTTATCAAATAATCTTGCGTTCTTTCATACTTCCGCTTAACGAGCTGTTTGGAATTTGCTACTTTTGTGACATTTTTGCCGTGTGTGACGTCAGCACATTATCAATATATGGTAGAAATGTGCCCAGAGTGCCTTGCGTGCGTCCGCCATTGTAGTTTGCACTGTCGTCAGTAAGTTCCTTCTTTTTCTCTATCCTCTTGTTGTGGGGCAGACTGGCTCGTATATGCACATGCATCCACCGCTGTTGCCATTTTTAATACAAAGTAGCGTATAGTTAGAACTTATATCTGTCAGTAGACTAAGACCCGCCCACAAAACGGTCAGAAAACAACTTGAAGATGGTCTGTGAAACATAAGCTATGCAACATTTTTACCCAAGAACCACCATTACATGTTATGTAGACCAGTGTTTTTCAACCACAGATACAATCTGGTGTGCCGTGGGAGATTATCTAATTTCACCTATTTGGTTTAAAAATATTTTTTGCAAACCAGTAGTTGTAGTCTGCAAATTATGTGTTGTTGTTGAGTGTCGGTGCTGTCTAAAGCTCGGCAGAGTAACTGTGTAATACTTTTCCATATCAGTAGGTGGCAGCAGGTAGCTAATTACTTTGTAGATGTCGGAAACAGCTGGAGGCAGCATGCAGGTTAAAAGGTGTCTAATGCTTAAACCAAAAATAAACAAAAGGTAAATGCCCCTAACAAAAGGCATTGAAGCTTAGGGAAGGCTATGCAGAACAAAGCTAAAACTGAACTGGCTACAAAGTAAACAAAAACAGAATGCTGGACGACAGCAAAGACTTACTGTGGAGCAAAGACGGCGTCCACAAAGTACATCCGAACATGACATTACAATCAACAATGTCCCCACAATGAAGGATAAAAACAACTTAAATATTCTTGATTGCTAAAACAAAGTAGATAGATATCGCTCAAAGGAAGACATGAAACTGCTACAGGAAAATACCCCTCAAAAATAGAAAAAGCCACCAAAATAGGAGCGCAAGACAAGAACTTAAACACTACACACAAGAAAACAGCAAAAAAACTCAAAAAAAGTCACGGCGTGATGTGACAGGTGGTGACAGTACATCTACTTTGAGACAAGAACTATATTGATGCATGGTTGATTATTAGGGATGTCCGATAATGGCTTTTTGCCGATATCCGATATTGTCCAACTCTTTAATTACCGATACCGATATCAACCGATACCGATATCAACCGATATATACAGTCGTGGAATTAACACATTATTATGCCTAATTTGGACAACCAGGTATGGTGAAGATAAGGTACTTTTTTTAAAAATAATAATAAAATAAGATAAATAAATTAAAAAAAATAATTATTGAATAAAAAAGAAAGTAAAACAATATAAAAACAGTTACATAGAAACTAGTAACTAATGAAAATTAGTAAAATTAACTGTTAAAGGTTAGTACTATTAGTGGACCAGCAGCACGCACAATCATGTGTGCTTACGGACTGTATCCCTTGCAGACTGTATTGATATATATTGATATATAATGTAGGAACCAGAAATATTAATAACAGAAAGAAACAACCCTTTTGTGTGAATGAGTGTGAATGAATGCACCTGTGCCATGTCTTAAAGCACCTCTTCCTGAGGGTGTTTCAGTGTTATAACTTCACCTTTATGTTTAGTTTTTAGGCCAAAATGCGTCCATTCTCCCTTTTCTGTCTACACACCGTGTCTGCTTGTAAGTACTCTGTGATTGTGCACTGCCGAACATGCTCCTCTGCTCGTAATGGGGGAGGGAGGTTTTTTGGGTTGGTGCACTAATTGTAAGTGTATCTTGTGTTTTTTACGTTGATTTAATAAAAAAAACCAAAAAAAAAAAAAACCAATACCGATAATTTCTGATATTACATTTTAACGCATTTATCGGCCGATAATATCGGCAGGCCGATATTATCGGACATCTCTATTGATTATGGTTTAAAGTCATATCCAACAATTGCGACAACGACTTTTTACTGTCAACTGAGTTTCGTTTTTTAATGATTTCTGCTGGTGGTGTGCCTCCGGATTTTTTCAACGCAAAAAATGTGCCTTGCCTCAAAAAAGGTTGAAAAACACTGATGTAGACCACAAGGTAGTGTTATTATTGTAGAAAACAAATCCTTATATAACCCCTTTAAATTATGTTTTGTGCCCTCCAACCTGTGTGCGATGTTGTTAAACCAACAGCACAAATCTATAATTTGCAACACCTTTTATGCAATATAAAATCGCAATCTATCGACAACAGAAACTATTTTTAGCACGCTCCTCTGTGGGGAGGCGATGAAGCGTCACAGCACCGCATCGCATTCACGCCAGAAAAGACATATTAAAAGTTGTGTTTTCATAATGGAGATAGATTATAATAATACATTTAAAAAAATGCCAGCAGACACTTTCATTTGTTTTATTCAGCTCCTTAAGTCATCTTTAAAATGATGATATAATATTACTGAATAGACAATATGTCTATTATTTTTTATTTTTGACATTCCAAATATGTCGACACACACACATAGAACCGAGGATTCACTGTCCATCAACTGTCTTGTAGAGCGATCACCTCCTTTCTTACAGCCGTATGCGCACATGTGCCAGTTAACACGTATACCAGGGGTGGCAAACGTTTTATCCGGCCTGTGGGATGAGTTTGCTAAGTATAAAAATGAGCTGAAATTTTTGAATGAAAGAAACCGCTGTTCTAAATGTGTCCACTAGATGTCGCAATAGCAATTATTTGTATCTTTGTAAATGATGCTACATATGTTAAAAAAAATTAACCACATTATGTTAGTGCACCAGTCAAGGAAAATGAGCAAACTACATAAACAACGTCCTGTAATTTGATCTTGATATTATTTTTTTAATCTTTTGATGGATTGAAAATTAACGCCAATGAGTTGACTGATGAACATTATCTAAAAGTCTAAATAACGACAAATAAAGATAGAATACTATCAACCGCAACATGTAAGTGTAAAAAACAACAACATTATGATTTGTACATTTTCAGAATGTGCTTGTTCTATTTTTTAACAAAGAAAACAATCTGAAGTTGTCTTTATTTTGAAGTTATCGTGTCGTGATTTTACCAGTCCGGCCCACTTGGGAGTAGATTTCTCTCCATGTGGCCCCCCATCTAAAATGATTTTGAAACCCCTGATGTATACTTTTCAGACGCAATAAATAAAGACTCCAAATAGCGTCTGTGTGAAAGTGATCAGTCTTGATAAATCACGATGCGTGTGCTGAATGATTATATTTGCATCTTGTCCTCCCAGTGTTGTGGGTGTTCTGACAATCAGCATATATTCTGCACGACACGCTGAGTGGATTGCACTTTTTATTCTGCTCACCTCTGTGTACAAGTTTTGTAGATCAGCTTGGCGTGTGCCATCAACTTTGCACGTGTTTTAGTACACACAAACCTTTAGAAGATCAGGCCCTATGGTGGTAAAATAAGTGTAAATCAGGGGTTTCAAAATTTTGGCCCACAGCCAATTTTTACCGGCCCTTGTCATGCTCTGAAAATGAAATGTATTAATTATTATTGAGGTAAATTATATATAACACAACTATTTGCTCTGTAACCCATAACAAAAAAAACCTAAACTAAACAATGTTTTTTCTCCATAAAATTTTGCATATACCGATACTGTACATACTAGGGTTGTCCCGATACTAGAGATGTCCGGCCTGCCGATATTATTGGCCGATAAATGCGTTAAAATGTAATATCGGAAATTATCGGTATCGTTTTTTTATTTTTATTATCGGTATCGGTTTTTTTTTTTGATGTTATTTTTTATTTTTATTTTTTTTTATTAAATCAACATAAAAAACACAAGATACACTTACAATTAGTGCACCAACCCAAAAAACCTCCCTCCCCCATTCACACTCATTCACACAAAAGGGTTGTTTCTTTCTGTTATTAATAGTCTGGTTCCTACATTATATATCAATATATATCAATACAGTCTGCAAGGGATACAGTCCGTAAGCACACATGATTGTGCGTGCTGCTGGTCCACTAATAGTACTAACCTTTAACAGTTAATTTTACTCATTTTCATTAATTACTAGTTTCTATGTAACTGTTTTTATATTGTTTTACTTTCTTTTTTATTCAATAATTTTTTTTTAATGTATTTATCTTATTTTATTTTATAAAATTTTTTAAAAGTACCTTATCTTCACCATACCTGGTTGTCCAAATTAGGCATAACAATGTGTTAATTCCACGACTGTATATATCGGTTGATATCGGTATCGGTTGATATCGGTATCGGTAATTAAAGAGTTGGACAATATCGAATATCGGATATCGGCAAAAAGACATTATCGGACATCCCTACCTGATACCAATATTTTGGTACCGGTACCAAAATGTATTTCGATACTTTTCGGTACTTTTCTAAATAAAAGGGACCACAAAAAATGGCATTATTGGCTTTAATTTAACAAAAAATCTTAGGGTACATTAAACATCTGTTTCTTATTGCAATCGAAGAACAAATTTGTCCTTAAATAAAATAGTGAACATACAAGACAACTTGTCTTTTAGTAGTAAGTAAGCAAACAAAGGCTCCTAATTTGTCTGCTGACATATGCAGTAACATATTGTGTCATTTCTCATTCTATTTTGTCAAAATTATGAGGGACAAGCTGTAAAAATTGATTATTAATCCACTTGTTCACTTACTGTTAATAGCTGCTTATTTTCAGTTTAAAACATGTTCTATCTACACTTCTGTTAAAATGCAATAATCACTTATTTGTCTGTTGTTTGATACTTTACATTAGTTTTGGATGATACCACAAATTTAGGTATCAATCCGATACCAAGTAGTCACAGGATCATACATTGGTCATATTCAAAGTCCTCATGTGTCCAGGGACATATTTCCTGAGTTTATAAACATAATATGAATTTTTTAAAAAGGAAAAAAGATTTTGTGACGATAAAAAATATTGATGTAATCATAGTAGTATCGACTAAATACGCTCCTGTACTTGGTATCATTACAGTGGATATTAGGTGTAGATCCACCCATGGCTTTTGTTTACATTCAGAGGTGCTAGCTTGCTGTTAGCAGTGAGCTATCGTATCCTCCTACGGTGTGTAGTGAATAGGGCTGTGAATATTTGGGTGTCCCACGATTTGATTCAATATCGATTGTTTGGGTCACGATTCGATTCAAAATCGATTTTTTTTTTCAATTCAACACGATTCTCGATTCAAAAACGATTTTTTTACTGATTCAAAAGGATTCTCTATTCATTCAATACATAGGATTTCAGCAGGATCTACCCCAGTCTGCTGACATGCAAGCATAGTAGTAGATTTTTGTAAAAAGCTTTTATAATTGTAAAGGACAATGTTTTATCAACTGATTGCAATAATGTACATTTGTTTTAACTATTAAATGAACCAAAAATATGACCTATTTTATCTTTGTGAAAATATTGGACACAGTGTGTTGTTAAGCTTATGAGATGTGATGCAAGTGTAAGCCACTGTGACTTTTTATAAATGTCTAATGATAATGTCAATGAGGGATTTTTAATCACTGCTATGTTGAAATTGTAACTAATATTGATACTGTTGTTGATAATATTTATTTTTATTTCACTACTTTTGGTTTGTTCTGTGCATACTTGCCAACCCTCCCGGATTTTCCGGGAGACTCCCGAAATTCAGCGCCTCTCCCGAAAACCTCCCGGGACAAATTTTCTCCCGAAAATCTCCCGAAATTCAGGCGGAGCTGGAGGCCACGCCCCCTCCAGCTCCATGCGGACCTGAGTCCGCTTTCCCACAATATAAAGAACGTCTACAGTAAAGCAGTCCGTCTGCCGTAAACAGCAATGTTGTGACACTCTTAAACAGGACAATACTGCCATCTAGTGCATTTGATGAAAGCACTATTGTGCGTGCCACACAGCAATGCATAATCAGAGAGGGTGTTCAGCATGCTTAGAAAGTTAGTGACAGAGAATAGAACAAGGATGGACAATTCAACCCTTAACTCAACAATAAGTAGATGAGTGTTATGTGTGTGTATATGTGTAACTAAATGAACACTGAAATTCAAGTATTTCTTTTATATATATATATATATATATATATATATATATATATGTATGTGTGGGAAAAAAATCACAAGACTATTTCATCTCTACAGGCCTGTTTCATGAGGGGGGTACCCTCAATCGTCAGGAGATTTTAATGGGAGTATTCGCATACCATGGTTTATATAGGGCACAGAGTGGGTGGGTACAGGCTGGCCTAGGGGCGTGGTGATTGGCTCATGTGTTACCTAGGAGGTGTTTCCGTCTATGGCGGCATGCTGTTACAATTTCGCTGCGCTTGTTGAGGGATGACAGGTCTGGACGGTAAATAATAAACAGTTTCTCTTTCAAGCATAGGTTGCATCTTTTATTACCACTATTGTAAGGTGTGCTGGATGCAAGAATTTGCCATGTTATTGAATATTCAACATTATTGTCTTTGAGGTCCCAAATGTGTTTGCTGAGTTCTGTGGTATTTCGCAGGTTTTTGTTCCTGAAAGAAGCCTTGTGATTGTTCCATCTGGTTTTGAATTCTCCCTCGGTTAATCCTACATATGTGTCGGATGTGTTAATGTCCTTGCGTATTACCTTAGATTGGTAGACAACTGATGTTTGTAAGCACCCCCCGTTGAGAGGGCAATCAGGTTTCTTTCGACAATTACATCCTTTGTTGGTTTTGGAGTCGTTCTGTCTGAGGGCCGACGGCTCATTTGCAATTGTTTTGTTGTGGTTTGAGATGATTTGTCGTATATTGTTCATGCAGCTGTAGCTCAATTTAATGTTGTTCTTGTTGAATACTTTTCTTAGGATGCTGTCTTTGGGAAAGTGTTTGTCAATCAGATTGAGGAATTTGTGTCCAATGTTCGTTGAGACGTTTTTGCTGTATGGGGGGTTGTACCAGATGATGTCGTTCCGTTTTCTGTTCTTTTTTGGCTGGTTTCCTGGCGTGGGTTCATATATATATATATATATATATATATATATATATATATATATATATATATATATATATATATATAGCTAGAATTCACTGAAAGTCAATTATTTCTTTTATATATATATATATATATATATATATATATATATATATATATATATATCCATTTACTACCGCTTATTCCCTTCGGGGTCGCGGGGATATACATATATATATATGAAATATTTGACTTGGTGAATTCTAGCTGTAAATATACTCCTCCCCTCTTAACCACGCCTCCAATAACGCCCCCGCCCCAACCACGCCCCCCGCACCCACCCCCACCCCCCACCTCCCAAAATTGGAGGTCTCAAGGTTGGCAAGTATGGTTCTGTGTCGTGTTTGTGTCTCCTCTCAATTGCTCTGTTTATTGCTGTTCTGAGTGTTGCTGGGTCGGTTTGGTTTTGGAATTGGATTGCATTGTTATGGTATTGCTGTGTATTGTTTTGTTGGATTGATTAATTTAAAAAAATAAATAAATAAATAAAGTTTTTTTTTTTAATTAATAAAAAAATAAAAAAATGAGAATCGATTAAGAATCGCACAACGTGAGAATCGCGATTCGAATTCGAATCGATTTTTTCCCACACCCCTAGTAGTGAAGCATGTTTAGCTATTCCTCGTCCTGCAGGGATGATACTTGTAAGAAACATACTTTATTCGTCGCCATGGAGGCGATGATTAGTGATTTAGAAGTAGCTACAACACTGCCGACTGCGGATGGACGTTAGACGCTAGCTAGCTAGCGAGCCATGTCTTAAAGCACCTCTTCCTGAGGGCGTTTCAGTGTTATAACTTCACCTTTATTTTTAGTTTTTAGGCCAAAATGCGTCCATTCTCCCTTTTCTGTCTACACACTGTGTCTGCTTGTAAGTACTCTGTGATTGTGCGCTGCCGAACATGCTCCTCTGCTTGTAAAACCAGCAATGTCATACTTTTCAAACAGAGTATAGTACAGTTCTTGATTCCTTAGTACCGCGATACTATACCGTACAGCCCTAGTACATACTGAGTTGATCGTAACATTATTTAGGTGCAAAATGTATCAAAGTGCCTCCCCTGTATGTTCCCGTTTTTCAGTTGCAGCCCTCGGTAGGAAACGTTTTGATGGTAAAAATGAAAACGAAAAATTGGAATTTGGAAAGAAATCCCCAAAAAATTCAAAGGGCTCTACATGGTTGATGCTCCCATTTGTTGAGACTGGATCACTATCCCAAATCACTCATCTCCATTCAACATCAAAACGAAGGAAAAAGAAAAGTGTGAGCTTCTCAGCTGTTCAGCACAGTAACAGGAAAAGGATTCATGTGGCCCTATTCCTGTGTGGATCTTTCGTTAGAGGGGGGTTGTAACCATTTTGCAATGCAGTCTGCTGAAAATGATGGAAAGTGCCACTCCACATAGCAACTGACGCTGTGGTCAAAGTTGCAATTGCCACAAAACACATTTGAAGATATTCAACACTACTGCCACCTGACGGATAAAGTGGATAGTGCACCTCCCCCCAATTAGTCACGTTTCATGTGTCTGGTAAACCGTGAAAAATGGTATGCCATTAAATGGGCAGTTAGTGTGTTTCAAGCTGTCAAAGCACAGGGGATGCAGCACTCTTACCTGCAGGGGCCGCAAACTAGGAGCCACAGAGGAAAATAAGGCAGCCTACAGTGGATAAGAAAGGCAGGATATTGTCAATCAATGATATATTTACTCCATAATAATTTATTTTGGGTTGTTCTTTTTAGGTTGAGTTTTGGTTGTTCAAAAAATACTCATGTTTTCAAATGAATGAATGTTCATGTTTATTAATCAAAACAGTTATTTTTGCCATAATGGTCCAGCCCGGGGGTCAGCAACCCGCTTCTTTAGTGCCGCCCTAGTGGCTCCCTGGAGCCTTTTTAAAAAAGGATTGAAAATGGAAAAAAGATTTTTTGTTTTTGTTTTAGTATGTTTTTTGTTTGAGGACAAACATGACACAAACCTTCCCAATTGTTAAAAAGCCCACTGTTTAATATGTGTGTGTGTATGCTTCACTGATGAGACTATTTGGTGAACACCGTTGTGTCCTACTAAATTTGGTGGTTCTTGAACTCACCATAGTGTGGACTGTGACGCAACAGTTTGTTTCCATGTAAAATCTTCCACTCGTTCTTTGTCTCATTTTGTCCACCAAAGGTTTTATGCTGTGCGTGGATTCACAAAGGTGAGCGTTGTTGATGTTATTGACTTGTGTGGAGGGCTAATCAGGCATATTTGGTCACTGCATGACTGCAAGCTAATTAGGCTAGCTGTATGTACATATTGCATAATTGTGCCTCATTTGTAGGCATATTTGAGCTCATTTAATTTCCTTTGATTGTATCCTCTTTGTATATAATTTACTTTTGCATGTCTCATGACACATTATCTGTATGTAATATTGGCTACATTTCAGATAGTTGTTTGTGTGCCATGTTGTTCCAGACCACAGCAAACATTACCTAGCTTGCCAAAGATTGTAATAAATATTAGAAAAAGACAGCCTGCAGTTTCCTTTAACTTGGACACACACATTTATACCTTTGGCATTTCTAAGCCAGTCATTTAGTAGCCTCTGATTTACTAATGTTTTCTAATGTTGTAAAAATGTGTAGAATAAATATTACATTTCAACATTTCTGTCAACGAAGATCTGCGACGCATAGTCATTATGATAGTAGGCTATTATAGATAATATAGACACTTCATGTGTTGCCTTCATTATAAGACTTATATACAGCTTTTAATTTTTTTGCTGCTCCAGACAGATTTGTTTTGGGTATTTTTGGTCCAATATGGCTCTTTCAATGTTTTGACCCCTGGTCCAGCCCTACAACAAACTTCTAATACACAATTGTGGGACCTTTGACACTTGAAAAAGTTGCAAAGTAGTAAAAGAGGGGTCCACAAGGAAGTCCAAAGTTGGGAACTTTGCGGCAATTGAAGTTGATAGTAAAGTACGTTGGCTGAACAAACAAGAGCCTCCTCTTGTTTTTTTCTCTCCCTGATTGCCGCCTGGCAGGGTTCCAGGCTCAGGTCAAGCCAGTGGAATGGGGCTGTCAGGTAGTCTGTTATGTTTCCTATTTCCTCCTGTGCCGTCATGTCACTTCCTCTGGCAAACAAACAACCTCGGCGCTCCAACTCAGCAAACACTGTCAAGGTAACGCGGCTCTCTCACAGCTGTGTAAAGTATTATCCATCCGCCGGCTTTCTCAAGTCGCTTTAAAGCCGGCGTCCTCCAGAGGCTCGCAGGAGGCCGACTGTCTGGCGATTGTGTGTGTCCTAAAAACACACCCCCCTGTCCTACGCGTCACACCTTGGAGGTCACATTCTGTGCATGCTAATTAGGATTACTATGGGGGCGCCGTTTACCACCACCTAAACTGGAAACTTGAATAGTATACACCAGCACAAGATAAGACATAATATAATAATATTTTTGCCTTCTAAAAGAAGTCTTCATGCAGCAAAGTTTAGTAAGGTAAGTACTCGGGTTGGGTACCTTTCACATTCTAACTGATGTATTACCTATTCCTGATACTCAATGGTGCTTTTGTGTGTGTTAATAAATGTTAATTGTCATTTTTTAAATGCATTGACAAATAAGCAGATTACGATAACTGTGCTGTCCAACTGTTATATCTTTCTGAGTCTCATTTGCAAGTATTATATAGTAGACTTTGTATGCATTTGTACTATATTTTCCGGACCATAGGGCGCACCGGATTATAAGGTGCACTGCCGATGAGCAGGTAAATTTTTTTTATAGTTTTTCATATATAAAGCGCACTGGATTGTAGGGCTTTAAAGGGGTCATATTATTATTTTTTTCTAAATGTAAAACACTTCCTTGTGGTCTACATAACATGTAATAGTGGTTCTTTGGTCAAAATGTTGCATAGATTATGTTTTACAGATCATCTTCAAGTCGCTTTCTGACAGTTGCTTCTGGATGCCCCGTTTTGTGGGCGGTCTTATGTACGTGGCTCACCTTCGGCAGCGTCTTCTCCCCGTCATCTTTGTTGTAGCAGTGTAGCGTGCAAGGACGGGAGTGGAAGAAGTGTCAAAAGATGGAGCTAACTGTTTTAATGACATTCAGACTTTACTTCAATCAATAACGGAGCAGCATCTCCTCATCCGGAAACAACAATACCGGAAATGTGTCCCGTGAAAAAACGTTCGACCGGAACTCTCTAATAACAAAGCTTCTTGGGTGAATAATGTAAACTCACTACACCGGTATGTTTTAGTGCTTTCATGGTGAGTTTACTGACAGATATAAGTAAGAACTTCACACTACTTTTTATTAGAAATGGCAACAGCGGAGGATGAATGTCCCATAACAAGAAGAAGCTTATCGACTACGGACGCGCACAATTTGTCAGGATTTATGCAGATCCCAAATACAGATCAGCAGGTACCAGAAGGTAAGAAAAGTTGCTTTTGCATAATATTGCGAAACAAAACGCCAGATAATATGTCTTACCTTATACACACACACCATAATAATACTCGTCTGTTGAAGCACATCAAGCAATGTGGCTTCATAGCTTACAAAGTCGTACTAAAACATTTTGATGGATTTTTGAGCGCTGTGTGTAATGTTCTATATTTTCAATGGAACATATAAAATGTTGGTGTTGTGTACTTCAGTCATATTGCCATCATAGTGCAGCCTACACTTATCTCTTATGTTTGACTGCCATCTACTTGTCACACTTATCATTTCACCATGTACCAAATAAAATAGCTTCGAGGTGGGTAAGCTCAACCAAACTTATTCCTTACATTAGGCACACCGGGTTATAAGGCGCACTGTCGAGTTTTGAGGAAAAAAATGATTTTAAGTGCGCCTTATAGTCCGGAAAATACGGTAGATGGCAGTAGTGTATATAGGCTACTGCAGAGGGAGTATGGCCAACACGTTTCAGAATTTGAGTTTCAGTTTATTTCGAACATGCATGCAATTACAACATGATACATCACAACTTCCAGTTCCTCTATTCAACATGTTCGAAAAGGAGTAGGAAGAAGCAGAGCTTATTTAATCCTACCCCTTTTCCTTTACATAGCAGTTGCTAAAACTTGTGTTCACTTCCTGTTCTCAATTTATTCACAATATACTTCATAAATAATAACATAAAAAAATAAATAATAATTAGTGAAGTAAGTTATATTTCATATGGTGAGACAAATAGGATTATCTAGAACATGAATGGATGGATGAAATAAATTCAGAATGATTATAATGGTTCTTCTTCTTTGTACTTTGTAAACACTTTAAGTTTGAAGAGTTTTTTGACTCGGATCATATTAGTATATTGGTTGATTTCTTTGCTTAATCCATTCCATAATTGAATTCCACATACTGACATACTGAAGGTTTTAAGTGTTGTACGTGCGTACAAATGTGTTAAAGTACATTTTTCTCTAAGGTTATATTTGTCTTCTTTTTTGAGAAGAATTGTTGTATATTCTTGGGTAGCAGGTTATAGTTTGCTCTGAACATAATTTTAGCTGTTTGCAAATTCACTATGTCGTGGAATTTCAGTATTTTCGATTCAATAAATAAAGGGTTTGAATGTTCTCTATATCCAACATTATGTATTATTCTATTGATCATTTTTGTTGTGACACCATTAATGAATGAAGTGTACTTTTGTAGTTATTTTCCCATACTTCTACACAATAACTCAGATATGGTAACACTAGCGAGCAGTAGGGAATATGAAGTGATTTTTGGTCCAATACATGCTTTGCTTTATTCATTATTTATGTGTTTCTTACCACTTTATGTTGTATATTTTTTATGTGATTTCATTTTATCATCAATCACTATACCTAGAAATGTGGTTTAGTTTACTCTTTCAATGTCTATTCCGTCTATTTGTATTTGTTTTTGACTTTCCCTTCTACTGTTACCGAATAGCATTAGTTTTACTGAGGTTTAAGGATACTCTGTTTTTGTCAAACCATCGTTTTAATTTGTTAATTTCTTCTGTTATTATTTGGATTAGCTTGGTCCTAAACATGGTGCCCTATAGTCACATGAGGGGCTTTTGACCAATGTTTTATGAGATTGGCTGGCCATACTCTCTCTGATTGGTTTTTGTGGCAAATTTGTTTAGGACCAACTCTGAAACCGAGTTGTCCACCCTCTCTCTATACACGGCTCTGGGCTACTATGAATTGCCCAGTCAGAAAGTAGTCTTTGCCATTAAGATCAATCTGTTTGAATTTGTTGCACCCTACAAAGTGTTTATAGTGTAAGTATTGTGCTTATTACACAGCAACTGTTTGATTGTAATGTGCGTCTCAGTTGTAGTTATCATTTCCAAATTTGGAATTGTTGAAATCGCCATGCAACATTTGCTAATGATATATATATATATATATATATATATATATATATATATATATATATATATATATATATATATATATATATGTATATATATATATATATATATATATATATATATATATATATATATATATATATATATATATATATATATATATATATACACACACACACACACACACACACACACACACACACACACACACACACACACACACACACACACACACACGTTAGGTCAGGAAAAAACACAGGCTATTTCATCCCTACAAGTTTGTTTTGCAGGTTACCCTGCTCGTCTGGAGATTTTCACCTGAATCCCCTGAAGAGCAGGCTTGTAGGGATGAAATAGCCTGTGTTTTTTCCTGACCTAACGTATATTCCACTCTATCCCGGTATTGAGCACTGTATAACAGATAAACCACAGTAATCTTGACTATATATATGTGTATATATATATATATATATATATATATATATATATATATATATATATATATATATATATATATATATATATATATATATATATATATATCAAAGCCACTGTTTATTTGCATTAAGCTAGTGTTTTTTGGAAAAGTTGAGCCTTATTTTACATTTGGCCATTTTCTATCAGTCCTACTTGCTTTGTTGGCATGAAAAATTACAACATTACCTAGAAGCAGTCCGACTGAGTCTGCTCTGAGGGCTGCTTGAGTGTCACGAGCAACAAAGGTATGGAAATAATCGATACTCAGTAGGTAAAAGTACCAGATTCGGTACCCATCCCTAATATGTAGGTTAGTCAAAATATTCGGAAAAGCTTTCAGTATCACACACTGCATTTCTACACACAACTGCAAAAAATAGTGTTAAACATAGAATATCCAGAAACTTGAGGTTTGCTGGTACAAATCCAGATTGTATGAATATCGATCCCTCCATCCATCCATTTTCTACTGCTTGTCCCTTTTTGGGGACAAGCAGTAAATTTTATATATATATATATATATATATATATATATATATATATATATATATATATATATATATATATATATATATATATATAATTTTTATTTTTTTTTACATATTATTGAATTTGGCCCTGCGATGGGGTGGCGACTTGTCCAGGGTATACCCCGCCTTCTACTCGAATGCAGCTGGGATAGGCTCCAGCATCCCCCGAGAGGGACAGGCAGTAGAAAATGTATGGATGGATGGAATATTAATGCAATGTAAAATGTTATTCAGTGATACATTTTTTGATTATTTTGTGCATCTGTAGTATTGTTTACTTTATGGTGTTTTTCCATTTTTTTAATTTACAAATATGAATATAAAAAATATATAATAAGCATGTTGTATTCATTTATTATTGTCATTATAAGTTTTATATGTTTTGTGTAATCTTTGAATTCCATTTTCTGTATATTTTGAGTTTGGTTAGTTTTTATAAAACTGTAACTGTAAACTATATATCTGTATTCTGTTATTTTTTTATGAATGTCAATGCAATATTATATTCCTTGTTTGTGTATTATTTTTTTACATATTATTGAAAGAATATTAATGCAATTAAAAATGTTATTCATTATTTTCCAATTGTTTTATGTATTTGTAGTATTGTTCACTTGTGTATGTTTTTCCAATTTTAGTCTAAATAAAACAATAATAGAATTTCATTAATGTAAATACTGTAGTCTGCTTTTTTTGTCTGGCCTGGCGTGCAAAATGTTCGCTTAGCGTGCAATTGGTGTCACATTTTTGTTTTATTATTATTTGTACATAGAGCAATAATTTAGTGTGCTATATATTGATATGCCAAAAGACTGGTATTATTATTATTATTATTATTACTGATTTTTAGTTTTTCATTGTTTGTTTGTTTTTTAGTTTTTGTATTTTAAATAAAACTGCACTACAAACACATAATTTTCCCATTGTGGAATAAATAATGGCTATCCTATGCTATCCTAGTAAGCGCATTACTATTTATTATTGTCATTTAATAAGTTTTGGATATTTTGTGTAATTTGTGCATTACATTTTTTGTATAGTTTTAGTTTGGTCAGTTTCTGCAAACATTTTTTTAATTATAAATACATCAAATACGTATATAGGTACATATAGGTTTTATTAATTATATTGTCTCTTTTTTGATTGGCTGGAACAAACAGCTGCTCACTACAAGGCATATCTATTAAGCATTAATTATATTTACTTTTATGTTAGCTACATCTCTTTGTTTATAATGTATATTTTCTGCTGGATTTACTCTCTATTTTATGCTGCCCTTTTTTTTTGCTGCAGCTGTTACATATATTTTACATGGTAATTGGGATTTGTTATATAATGTATATGTTATATAGAAATACAATATAATATATACATATATATTATACACCGTATGTATAATATATAAATGTTACATATATGTTATATTTTATATTGCTACTATGGTACTTTTTTAATCTACTTTATACCTGCATTATCCATTCCATCCTTTGTCACTGAGCTACTGTGTGGAACAATTTCCGTTGTGGATCAATAAAGTTTGTCTAAGTCTAATTGGTGTTTTATGCCTGCATGAAATAAAAAGTTGTTCACAGTGAAGACCAAAAAGTTGCCTTCCTCTTAAGTGTTTAGGACAGAAAAGCGCCCCAACTGTGGACAAGTTGTGGATTATGAAACATTTACATGACTGAGTAAATGTTGCTGGAGTGCATCTCCAACTGGAGTGTGTTACAGCAGCATAATAACCTGTTTACAATTTGCACTTGGATCCAAATGGGGCCGAAAGGAGGAAAAGAAGGTACACACTCACACACATAAACATACACGTACACACATCTCTTACCAAGGGATTATGGGTGCTGCTATTCTTCTCCTCATTGTGGCTCAACAACGGGCAGCATGCAGCGATGGCGGGCAGGCGTGTTCGCTAAAGAATGGACCAGACTCGCTGAGGGACGGCTGCCATGTGGCACGAGATGTGTGGGGGTGCAGGGGGCTGCTGGGGGACACAGATGCGGACCCCTTTGTAAAACTTGGGGGAAGCGGGAACGGACGAGCAGCCAAGGGCCTCCCAGCCGTACCTGTCTGGGCTGCGGATGCTGCGGCGAGCCTCCACCTGTTCTGAGCAGATACGGGCGAGCACGGGAGGCCAAGCGATGGCTGCCAACCTGCGGAAGTAGAAGGATAGATTTTCATTTACACACTGAAAAATGTACCAAAAGTAGACTTTTAGTGAACTACACGTGACCATTAGAGCAAAATGCTCAGTGATTGACTTATTTTTACACTTGAATACCAAAATGTGTGATGCTAGTAGAAGTTGTGTAGAAGTGCAGAGCAGCGACTGTGCAGCTGACACAAAAGCAAAGCAGCCCTGTGTCAACATCATGTATGAACTCATCTAAAGTGTTGCAAATATTCTTTTCTGAGTATAAAAACATCTTTCTTTACTGTTTGGCTGCCACATGACTTTTGCTGTCTTAATGAAGCATCTGGTCTTAATTCTGCTAAATTTGACCCAATCCAATCCAATCCATCCATCCATCCATTTTCTACCGCTTGTCCCTTTTTTGGGGTGGTGGGGGGCGCTGGAGCCTATCTCAGCTACAATCGGGCGGAAGGCGGGGTACACCCTGGACAAGTCGCCACCTCATCACAGGGCCCCAATCCAATCCACTTTATTTATATAGCACATTTAAACAACAAAAATGTTTACAAAGTGCTGCACAACAATATTAAAAACAATATTTTTTTTAAGTGACCAAATATGTAATTCGCTGTCATAGAAAAATGTTTTTATTTTTTTAAATACACAGAATGTATACAATTGATCATATTTTATGCATTCCTCATGTTTTTTGGTTCATCTAATTAAATTCAATAATGTATATACTGTGAATGTTTTAGTTTCCACCGTAAAAGAAAAAAACATTAAAAAAATGAAAAATGTTGCATTTTTAAAAAACGTCAATAAAACATAAAAGATACATTATAAAAATAGCAAAAAAGAAGAATACATCTATGAAAAATCTAAAAGAAAATAAACCAAAATGCAACGTAAAAATACATGACAAAATATGAAAAATAAATAACAGTTCACACAAAAAAAAACATTAATGATGAAAAATAAAAATACAGAATGTAATAATAATTAAAAACACAAATAAGAAGTACATGATGAAATACACATTGTAAATAATACTAAAAAATAGTAATTACAATAAATTAATACATTACAAATATTAATAGACAAAGAAAATTCAGAAAGTAAATACAGACAATATATTACACCTGGGGATAGGTTGATTGGCGACACTAAATTGGCCCTAGTGTGTGAATGTGAGTGTGAAAGTTGTCTGTCTATCTGTGTTGGCCCTGTGATGAGGTGGCGACTTGTCCAGGGTGTACCCCAACTTCCGCCCGAAAGGGACAAGCGGTAGAAAATGGATGGATATTAATGTAACATTAAAGAAGAGTATACAAAACCAACTTTTCTTAGCTATTGGCATCTGTTTTTGTGTATTTGGGATCTGCATGAGTCCAGTAAATAAAAAATCAAACAATGGAGACATTGCGGAGATATTTATAAAACAATCTTGCCTTCCTTCATGCTTTCTCCAAACGATCCATTTGGAAATTGCCCTCTTTGTGACATTTTTCCCCAAGTGTGACGTCAGCGGGTATCTCCACTAGCTTTGCGCGAGTTATGTAGTCAATTATTTTTCTCTATCCTCTTGTTGTGGGGCAGACTGGCTCGTACAGGCACATGCATGCTTCGCTGTTGCCATTTCTAACACAAAGTAGATATAGTGAAAAAGTATATATGGTTCTGACTTATATCTGTCAATAGACTCCATATGGAAGTGCTAAAAACTACAATATGGCTGACAAGAAGACGCAGTCGAAGTGGAGGGATGTTAATAAGCCCGTGTTAATATGAGCGCTTTAAATGAAGCAACACATTTACCACATGATATTGCACAAAAATACACATACTAGATCAGGGGTCGGCAACCAAAAACGTTGAAAAAGCCATACTGGACCAAAAATACAAAAAAAAAAACGTCTGGAGCCGCACAAAATTAAAAGCCGTATATAAGTCTTATAATGAAGGCAACACGAGGTAAATGTCTATATTAGCTATAATAGCCTACTATCAATATGACTATGTGTTACTCCTGGGAATTACTGTCTTAGAATGGCCAAAGGTATAGATGTGTGTGTCCAAGTTAAAGGAAACGGCAGGCTGTCTTTTTCTAATGCATTTATTGCAATCTTTGGCAAGCTGGGTAATGTTTGCTGTGGTCTGGAACAACATGGCACACAAGCAACTATCTGAAATGCAGCCAATATTACATACAGATAATGTGTCATGAGACATGCAAAACTAAATTATATACAAAGAGGATAAAAGTAAAGGAAATTAAATGAGATCAAATATACCTACAAATGAGGCATAATGATGCAATATGTACATACAGCTAGCCTAATTAGCTTGCAGTCATGCACTGACCAAATATGCCTGATTAGCACGCCAACATGTCAATAACAACAACAACACTCACCTTTGTGCATTCACGCACAGCATAAAACCTTTGGTGGACAAAATGAAACAAGAAAGGAGTGGAAGATTTTACATGGAAACAAACTGTTGCGTCACATTCCACACTATGGTGAGTTCAAGAATAACCAAAATTAGTAGGACAAACGATGTTCACCAAATAGTCTCATCAGTGAAGCATATACACACACACATATTAAACAGTGGGCTTTCTAACAATTGGGAAGGTTTGTGTCATGTTTGTCCTCAAACAAAAAACATACTAAAACAAACAAAAAAAATGTTTCCCCCATCTTTTTCCATGTTCAATCCTTTTTTAAAAATGCTCCAGGGAGCCACTTGGGCGCCACTAAAGAGCCGCGGGTTGCTGACCCTCGTACTAGATACATGTAGATAGATAGATAGATAGACATTATGTATCTGTCTGTCTATACCTACATACCTATTTGTCTATTAGTGCAGTGTGTGGGTGCATGTTTACTTGGTGGGATCATGTTGTTCCCTGCAGGAACCACGACAAGAGGCGTCCTGTGCTATGTGTGTCGATACAAGTACGTCAGCGATGACACACAACATGTCCGCTGCCTTGATGTTCTCTTCTCTTTCTACTTAAAAAGCTTCTGGTTATGGGCCTGCTCCAGGCTGACCTTGGCAGCGGGTCAAGCGGCATCATTTCCATGTCGTTATGGGGCTAATATTTGCCGTGTTGTTAAGCTTGAAGGAATCCCTTCCTGCTGGAACGCTCGGGGCCCATTTCCTTAAAGACTAGCACATCAAAAAAAAAAAAAAAAAAAAAATGAAACAGGCGGAAGTGACTCACGGGCTCGTCCCTAGAGTTGAGACGTTGCGGCTAAAGTGGCGCGTTGACAGGTTGAAAACAGGATATGAGCCGTGTAGCTGTGTGTTTATTGCAGATGGCAGAGCACTTAAGAGCAGACATGGCTGACGGCTCTGATAAGCAACAACTGTAAATGCACCAATACATGTATTTACTACATGTTTAATATAAAGTGTGTGTAGTAAAGTGACTTACTCTTTATATTATGCTCAACTCCAACTTTATTGAAGCCCAGCACAGATGCTCTGGCCCATAGACATCTTATAAGTAGACGCAGCATTTGCTGCTGTGACGCGAGAAATTCGGCCACCATCTTGAAGTGGTGATGAGGAGCCGGCAAGCAGCCTAAACTGACAGTTGACAAGTAGAAAACAAAGATGCCGGGCTGGTGTTCAGCGTCTTCCTGCTCAAATGAGCGGACTGTTGAAAATAGGAATCGGGGGATTACTTTTCATAAGTAAGATTTAACATTAACGTACTATTGGTTGTATTTTGTGAAAAGAATATTACCACGGAGTTGAGAAGGAGCAAAGATCTTCAATAGTACTGGAATCATAGCCACTAGCAAACAAGAGTATAACCATAATAGAATTGCTTGTCAATGAAATTAATTACATTTAAAAATGTCATACTTGAATGACATAAAGTTGGTGGCATCATGCCTTCAGTGTGCATATTGTAAATAGTTCTCTGCAAACCTATGAAATGTTCTATTTTGTCTTCCTTATTTTATCAGAATGCACCAGAATGCTTCATTTGTATGTGAAAATCACAAAGAAATCTTCTGGGGGAGGATGACACCCCTACAGGAGTTTGGTTTACAAACTTTCAGCCCCACCTAAAACAAAATTCTCCAGCCGCCACTGATTATGATGCATTGTCATTTTAGGCAAAGTATAAGACAATACTTTCTTAACAGTATAATTGTAACCAGGAATAAGTCTTCAAGTAACAATATTCAAATACTAACATTGTTGGGTAAAACAGAATTTGGTTTTATTCGGAATCCAGTGAAACAGATTGGTGGTTTTAGCTGATATAAAGACTTTCAGGTGTTTATATTTGTTTAAGTATTTGGCAGACACTTTTATCCAAAGCGACATACATAAAAAATACATATAAAACAATCACTGTAAACATTATCATTTAAGGGAAGAATGTAATCCAAAATATCAATAAAAGTGTCAAGACAGAATAAACTCTCTGCTGCTGCAGCAACAGAGATACAGTCTATAGGTCCCTAAGATATATAGATATCTAATGTATTCATACATTGTTTATGTAGGATATACGCTTGTATATATAACCTAATCATATTGTTTCTTGAATTTAAAAGTAGCTGACCGTTTTTTCCCCCTTCTCTGGGATTATATTCCCAGTTTTGATCTCGGACGTCTGGTCACTTATAGCATATAAGAATATTCTATTACTGTTAAGCAAACTATGAATAATAAAACACGCCAAAACATGTGTCCTTTATCATAGCTACACGTATGGAAAAAAAACGCGTGAAAATCAGTGGCATTCAGTGAGGTAAAATGAATTAAATGCGCTGACAGTTCATTGCTCCTGGCAGATAAATTGCACTGAGTGGAGCGGATCACCACTCCAAGATGGCGGCCCCGCCTCTCGTCAGCGCCAGTAGGCAGTAGCGCTCGATGCTGCGTCTACTTACAAGCTGTCTATATATATGCCCTGGCCCAGTTGCCTCGGACCCCGCCTGAACATTTGGCGGGGGTCACGGTGCTGCCTGATCATAAATGGCACATTAACATTACAACGGTGTAAAAAAGACATAAATTCAAAGCTTTCTGAATTCGTCTGGATACTGGTCACTTTATTGTTTACTCTACTTTATTACCTTTATAGTGTAAGCTATACAATGAAACCAATTGAGTTACCCAAGCGATCATCTACCAAACCCAGGGTCCGAGCCTTCGTCTTCGACCATGTCGAAATATTTTACAAAAATACTGTTTTAACATTACGAGTATTATACGACATTCTCATATTCACTAACATAACCAGCGATTCAATCATGTTTTATAAGAGAAAGCCACATTCAAAAAACAGTCAGCGGACCGCGTTGCTGTCAAGATCAATCCTATTGGTTCACCAAAACAAGTTAGCCAATCACATTCGGCGATAATGTGACTACGAATAGAAACACTTCCGCCTTCTTAAACGTCGCCTTCTTAAAGGTCGCTAAAATGACATAATGATGTGTCTGTGTAAAACTCCAACCGGTGTTTGTTACTTGGATGTGTTGTTTCTTAATCTCGAGCCGTCATTTGTGTACGCTCAGTTATATATAGACATTTAAAGCGCAATGTAACATGTCAGGATGGCCGAGCGGTCTAAGGCGCTACGTTCAGGTCGTAGTCTACTCTGTAGGCGTGGGTTCGAATCCCACTTCTGACATCACTTTTTCTATCCCATAACTTTTGTAAACATACGTTTTACTCAAACTAATGGATGGATGTGTTTGAATACACATATTGCAAACACTCTTATCACTAATAAAGTACAAAGCAGAACATGTACTACACATTTAAACATGGCAGCTAACATGGTGTTGTACTCCTGCCAGCAGAATAAACTCCAATACTGGCATGAACGTGAAACGTAAAAGAGCGATCTGCTTGGCTAACCCCCATTCACCAGATTTGGACTGATTTCATTATCTGATGCCGTGCCAATCTCATTACTGAGGGATTAAGCGCTGCAGGTTCTACCTGAAATATGGAATACGAAACTCCCCTAGTCAAATTGCATGCATGTATTGGGATTGTAATACTGTATGCACCAGGGGTGCCCATACTGTGGCCAAGGGGCCAAGTACGGCCCGCCGAAGTCTTCGGTGCGGCCCGTGAAACATCAGAGGTTTAACAAGAAGATTGGTGATCGAGTGATGGAGCCTCCCTCTTGAGGGCAAAGACAGATTCATTGGTCAATGATCATGAGTTTCATTTGCAAGGGAGTTGGGCACAACATCCAATTATATAACACAACTGTTCCCACTCATGGTGTAAATTAACAATAACCAACAAAAAAGAATCAACACACAGTCGCACATAACACACCTTCTGGTCATTGAACTTTGTGGACATTATAAGACACGTTTATATAATTTAAAATTACACTCAAAACACTCACCTATTCTTAAAATTCAACTTTTGCTGTTTACGCCAGACTTAAATATGTTAAAATAATCTTGGTTTTAAAGCGGCGAGTGTTCCAACAGTTGGTTCCACTTGTCAAGATGCAAAGCTCCTGGCAACCTTTTCACTCAGCTGGTTGGACGCTAACGACTTGTGATGGTTGAACTGCAGCCAGGAGCCAGGAGAGCTAAGCTGCAAAAAGAGCACACGTTTCACGTGTATGTATGTATACAGTATATGTATGTAAGTGTGTATTTACTGTATGTACAGTACAGGCCAAAAGTCTGGACACACCTTCTCATTCAATGTGTTTTTTTTTTTTTTTTCACGACTATTGTAGATTGTCACTGAAGGCATCAAAACTATGAATGTGGAGTTATGTACTTAACAAAAAAAGGTGAAATAACTGAATATTCCAGTTTCTTCAAAATAGCCACAGTTTGCTCTGATTACTGCTTTGCACATTCTTGGCATTCTCTCGATGAGCTTCAAGCACACCTGTGAAGTGAAAACCATTTCAGGTGACTACCTCTTGAAGCTCATCGAGAGAATGCCAAGAGTGTGCAAAACAGTAATCAGAGCAAAGGGTGGCTATTTTGAAGAAACTAGAATATATAACATGTTTTCAGTTATTTCACCTTTTTTTGTTAAGTACATAACTCCACATGTGTTCATTCATAGTTTTGATGCCTTCAGTGACAATCTACAATGTAAATAGTCATGAAAATAAAGAAAACGCATTGAATGAGAAGGTGTGTCCAAACTTTTGGCCTGTACTGTATATATATATATATATATATATATATATATATATACATATATATACTGTATATATATATATATATATATATATATATATATATATATATATATATATATATATATATATATGTATTTATTAGGGGTGTAACGATAAATCAATAGAATAATAGAATACTTTTAAGTATATCGAGACAACCAGCAGTAGCATTCATGTACAACACATCTCCATAGTCAATAACAGGTAAAAAGGTTGTTTCCACCAATTTCTGTTTCACAGTAAAAGAAAAGCCTTGTTTCTATGATAAAATCCCAGTAAAAGTGTCAGTTTTTTTTACAACATACTGAATGTGCTCCTTAAAACTCAAGTGGTCATCAATTAAAAATTCTAAATATTTAAAAGAAGATACTAACACAATGTGTTGCCCATTTCTTGTTAAAATGTTCTCACACAGTGCTGATCTTACAGTTTTTGTGGTAAAGAACATACACTTTGTTTTCTCTGCATTTAAAACCAGTTGAATATATCGATCTGTGCTCGGCAAGTTTGACTTCCGAAAAATAGGTATCGATCCGAGATCGTTTTACAAAGGGAATCAATCGATTTTATTGATACGAGAAAAAGAAAAAAAGATTGGATTTAAGAACAGCGGACTTTATATAAAGTTCAGCACTTTTAATAATAAGGACATTTACCGTTAAGTCTATTTACCTGTCTGTGAAGTCAACAAAAATGGTGGTCAAAGAAGGTCATAACAAACAAAAACGCCGCAAGACAATATCATAACTTACAACACAAAAACTTTCAGCTACAGCATGATTGCAAAAGCCACAACCGAAACAAACGCCACAACACAATAATGTAAAGCTGCAACACAACTTTAAGCCACAAAAGACGTGACTGACAAAACGGAAGGGACAGCGGAGCAAGTTACGACGACACAAAGACTTAGGGAACACAACAACTGGCACACAAGGAAAAGTAATTTGAGGAGAAATAAAGAAATAGAAGAGATGGATGAAGAAGGCTATGGAAATTAGGAAGCGATGGGCCAACACCATCAACAGTGGTGAGGGGGGCATACAAGCTTCCACACACCTGGGACGCTGTATATATTATATACTGTATATATAATATGTAAATATTACATTTGTGTTATATCTTATATTGCTACTATGGTCATCCTAGTCACTGCCATTGTGTCCTTGGGCAAAACACTTTACCCACCTGCTCCCAGAGCCACCCACACTGGTTTAAATGTAACTTAGATATTGGGTTTTCACTATGTAAAGCGCTTTGAGTCACTAGAGAAAAGCGCTATACAAATATAATTCACTTCACTTCACTACTTTATACCTGCGTTATCCTTTCTATCCTTAGCCTTTCCATCATTTGTAACTGAGCTGCTGTGTGGAACAATTTCCCTTGTGGACCAATAAAGTTTGTCTAAGTCTAAGTCTAAGTCTTAATCCTTCATCTGCGACGCCAGGGTGGTGAACAAATACTGTATTGCCGGGTAGGGGAACTTTATTTAGCAGGTAAATCTACAGTTAAAATGTTGGTTACTGTACTTTTATTGAAAATTGCTTGAATATTGAAAATGTGAGCAGACAATGTTTATTTTTGTTCATTCAACCTTAAGTATTGGTTGCACTTCATTCAAATCTGGGATCTGAACCGAGGATGTCGTTGTGGCTTGTGCAGCCCTTTGAGACACTTGTGATTTAGGGCTATATAAATAAACATTGATTGATGACATTGATTTAAATAAGATGTGAATGCATTGGCCATTAATTGTTGTTTACTTGCTTGTTTGTATCCATAATTAATTTATACCTAATTCCCTTACAAGTAGGGATTCATACCGAGTACCGGTATGTTTTTGGTACCGGTTCCTAATTATGTTGGTTCTTGAGGACCCTGAAGATTCTGGACTAACGATACTGCTATTGGTATCTGTTGTTCCAGTAATTATGACACGCTGTTACATTCAGTTCAGCTTCCACTGCTACACAAAAAAATAGGCTGGGAATAATGACAAATAAGGAAGCAACACCGCACAAAAGTTTGTAACACAACAATATTTCCTCCTCAAAAGTTCCTCAAAGTCACGCACGCTGTGTCAGTTTGGAGTGAACGCACTTTACTCACGAGTCAGGACCGCGTTTTATCAACCGATCCATTAATCCACTGAAAAAAGTGAAAAATGTTGGTAATATAATAATCCATAAAGTTGCTTTGAAGCAAGATAGCATCCGCTGTGACTGACAGTCTCTGGTTGCTGTCTGACATCACGCCATTGCGCTGCGTTTGCGTGTCATTAAAACACATGTGGCTTAAATGTGCTTCAGTTCGTTCCGTTAGTTTTTTGTGACTTATGGGGGTCCCAAATACACAAAAAACAGGTACCAACAGGCAGTGTTGGGACTAACGCTTTACAAAGTTAGTTTCGGCGGTAACTAGTAATCTAATGCGTTATTTTTTATATTCAGTAACTCAGTTACCGTTACTACATGATGCGTTAATGCGTTATTTTTTATGTAGTATCGGCTAGAAACAGAAGATCTGAGTGTGTTTTATTGGAGCGCTGCGGTGGAAAAGAAAAGGTGTGCTTTGTGTGGGGGGGGGGGGCGGGGGCGGGGGGGGCTCCCTGACCGTAGTTGAGGGGCGCAGGGGAGACGTTCCTCCAGGGCCTATGTACTTCGGGGCTAACAACCTTCACTTTACCCGGAAGTGGGTCTTTACAGCTGAGGGTGAATGACGAGGCCGGCGGTTTGTTGCAACTTTATTGGACGCAGCCATCCACCAAGCTAGAGCATCTGCACGCACTCACTGTCGCTGTTCCCTCACCTCTCTCGCCCACTCATTCACTGAGGTCACTCACCTCACATGCTGTCATATCTTAAAGGGCCACACACACACACACACTTACGCTACTCTCATAACAACTAACAAGACATCATGGTAAACCTACTCAGTGGCCTAGTGGTTAGAGTGTCCGCCCTGAGATCGGTAGGTTGTGAGTTCAAACCCCGGCCGAGTCATACCAAAGACTATAAAAATGGGACCCATTGCCTCCCTGCTTGGCACTCAGTATCAAGGGTTGGAATTGGGGGTTAAATCACCAAAATGATTCCCGGGCGCGGCCACTGCTGCTGCCCACTGCTCCCCTCACCTCCCAGGAGGTGATCAAGGGTGATGGGTCAAATGCAGAGAATAATTTTGCCACACCTAGTGTGTGTGTGTGACAATCATTGGTACTTTAACTTTAACTTTAAAGCCAGAAGTCGAGTTTCTTAACATGGAGACATTCTCAATACTTTTCTTTTGTCGAGCACAAAGAAAATAACATTTTAGTTAAATGTAAGTTGTGTCTTGGATCAAAGATCCTATCTACTTAAAGTTAAAGTTAAAGTGCCATTATGTTGCAGCTATTTAAAATAGTTTTCTCAATTTGTTCTGGCCTGAAATAAATTGGCCCTTTGAAACATATCTTTGTCTTTGTGTGTTGTATGTAAACCACATTGCTTTCTGAGTTCAGTGATGCAAATGCATGTCAAGTTGATCAACAGATTGTATTATTCTCCAGTGCAATAACAGTACTGAAATGAAGGCTAAAAGGGCATTAATGGGAGCCTTAAAAAAAAGGAGAAAAAAAAGAAGTAACTAAATAGTAACTTTTCACAGTAACGCATTACTTTTTGGTGTAAGTAACTGAGTTAGTAACTGGGTTACTTTTGGAATAAAGTAACTAATAACTTAAACTAGTTACTGGTTTTCAGTAACTAACCCAACACTGCCAACAGGTAAGACAAGGATTGGACCCAAACTCACGCGTGCAGAAAACAAAGGATTAGCAGTGCATCGCCTTAACTTCTCAACAACATCATCTTGTTATTTGAGTCTCAATCTGGCCTAGTGGGCTCATAAAAGCGCTTCTTATAAGCGACGTCTGGATAGTTGCTGACACACTATTGCAACATGGGGATTTAGCTCGAATGGTAGAACGCTTGCTTCGCACGTGAGAGGTAGTGGGATCAATGACCGTATTCTCCAAATGCTTTGTTGCCGAATTCTTCTTGAAAAAGCTAGGTCCAAGCCCTGGATTGCAACCCCAACCACAGCCCTAAACTTAACCTAAAACCGTAGAAGCTTAACACTAATGTTTCAATAAAATCACAAGACCACAACTATATTCAACCATAAGCTAAGCCTTGCCGTACACTTAACCTCGACACTATCACCCAACCTCAACTGAGCCCTATCCAAAGCGTACCCTAACCAGAGGTTGCAAAAATGGTGTTCAAATAAGAGTACTGTTGTTACTTTAGAGTAAAGTCACTCAAGTAAAAAAAATACAATATTTCCCGGATTATAGAGCGCAGTGGAATTCAAGCCACACCCGCCAAATTTGAAAAGAAATAAATATGTTTAACTATAGTAGCTGCATCGGACTATAAGCCGCAGATATGCACCGGTACAAAATATTTTGTAAATGTTTACAATTGTTTCCAAACGGTGACTGTCACACGGCAGTAAAATGGCTGATCAAACAAAACAGAAGTCATCGTTATGGACTCACTAGCTTCGGAGGCTAGCTCTCCAATCAGCTACACAGACTCAATAACGAAACTGAAACAATACAAAAAAAAATGCCATTGTGAGTTAATAATACTAAGACAGTAAATCTGTTAGCATATTCGTGAAGGCTAACGACGCCAGCATAATTACATTACGATAGCACATACAAATATGAATAAGAAACACTCCTATAGACATCACACATAGGAAGTTTTGGTAAGTATGAATTGTTTTAGTTATATTGTAAAACTTACAAACGTTGCGTGGAGTGATTCAAAAATCCTTTCGAGCAGAAACGCTATAAACGAATAGTAGACGAAACGGGATATATTGCGGTTCAAGGGACGAAACAGGAAGTACATTTTCAACCCGCAGTGAAGTGAATTATATTTATAAAATGCTTTTCTCTAGTGACTCAAAGTGCTTTACATAGTGAAACCCATTATCTAAGTTACATTTAAACCAGTGTGGGTGGCACTGGGAGCAGGTGAGTCAAGTGTCTTGCCCAAGGGCACAACAACAATGACCAGGATGGCGGAAGTGGGGATCAAACCTGGAACCCTCAAGTTGCTGGCACGGCCGCTCGACCAACAGAACCACACCGAACCTGCAGTGAGCGAACTTGTCCAAAAGATGGCGCCGTAGCACAAACAATAACACACCTTTTCAGTGTCTCTGTCGGTGTTTCATGAAAACTGTTGGTGTATGGTTTATATCCAACATGCATACAATTACAACATTGCGATTTACGGCGTCTGTTTTCAACATGTTCGAAAAGGAGTTGGAAAAAGCGCAGCTT
Source organism: Nerophis lumbriciformis (assembly GCF_033978685.3). Lineage (NCBI taxonomy): Eukaryota > Metazoa > Chordata > Actinopteri > Syngnathiformes > Syngnathidae > Nerophis > Nerophis lumbriciformis. The sequence continues at coordinate 18,328,631 of NC_084581.2, forward strand.
ATTTAGTCCTAGCCCTTTTCCATGATATAGCAATTGCTGACACATTTGTTCACTTCCTGGTCTCAATTCGTTCACAATATACTCAATAAATAATACAATTAATAAATAAATAGACAAATAGTGAAGTAAGTTGAGTACAAAAATGATGGCTGTTAGGGAAGAAAAATCCATAGATTAGCCACAGCGTTTTAAAGGCCACAGGGTACAAAGCGTTGGAAAAAATTAGCGGCTCAAAGGCCGGAAAAATACAGTAATAACTGGAGTAAGTAAGTCAGAGAAAAAGCTACTGAAGAATGAGTAACTTCTGATTTATTTTGTAGTTGTTTGTAGTTTCTGTATTTAGTACAGTACAAATATAGTTGGTGTGTGCATGCATGCACATTTTACAGTTTACTAATTGCGTTATAACAGTGCTAATGTTAGCACATGCGCAGCTAAAGCATAAAAAAAACATCTCCAACTTATCAAAACATGCTTTCTCTAGTCGGACGTGGAATACTTGTCGGCTGAAATGTGAACATTTCCACTGACACAGATCGCGGCTCATGATATAAATGTTCTTTGTCAGAGTTTGTAAGTAAACATGGAAGAGTTGTGCGGCTTTGTCTGATGTCATGTCACTTTTTACAACGTGTGGTCATGTGACTGCCAGGCTGTGTTTGATTGGTGAAACAGAGTCATGTGACAGTCCTCACTGGAAGAAATCTCTCCAACAACCCAAAACAATACACGTTTTAGCGAACAGTAATCAATAGACGATAAAAAAGGATAGGCCTGCTATCTGTGTTGTGAACCTCTAACCCAGGGTTGCTTCAAGACCGACTTTCTCCTTTTTTGAGCAGTTCTTATATATATATATAAAAAAAAAAATGCAAATTTAGTTTAAAAAACGTTTGCATGCTAATGCTAGTGTATTACTATTCTAATGCTAGCATGCTAACAAAGAAGAAGTTAACATACTCACATGATGTCACCAAGTAAGTAAATCCATGATTTTTAGGTTTAAACATATACATTAGTTAAAAAGGTACAATAAAATGTTACCAGGCTAATTGTTAGCATGCTAGCATAGGAACAGCTATTACACTTGTAAGACAGCGCTAAGAAATGTAATTCATGATATGCAGGTTTAAAAGTACAACGCTTGCTTAAACAGCAGCATAAAATGTTAGCATGCCAACAGAGGAACAGGATTAATAACAACATATGTATGAATCATACTTGCCAACCTTGAGACCTCTGATTTCGGGGGGGGGGGGGGGGGGCTGCCATGGTTAAGAGGGGAGGAGTATATTTACAGCTAGAATTCACCAAGTTAAGTGTTTCATATATATACATATAAGAAATACTTGACTTTCAGTGAATTCTAGCTATATATATATATATATATATATATATATATATATATATATATATATATATATATATATATATATGTCTTAATAAGGTTATCCAAAAAATAGTGCTCGATACCGTAGTAGAGCGCAATATATGTATGTGTGGGGAAAAAAATCACAAGACTATTTCATCTCTACAGGCCTGTTTCATGAGGGGGGGTTCCCTCAATCATCAGGAGATTTTAATGGGAGCATTCACATACCATGGTTTATATAGGGCACAGAGTGGGTGGGTACAGGCTGGCGTAGGGGCGTGGTGATTGGCTCATGTGTTACCTAGGAGGTGTTTCCGTCTGTGGCGGCATGCTGTTACAATTTCGCTGCGCTTGTTGAGGGATGACAGGTCTGGACGGTAAATAATAAACCGTTTCTCTTTCAAGCATAGGTTGCATCTTTTATTACCACTATTGTAAGGTGTGCTGGATGCAAGAATTTGCCATGTTATTGAATATTCAACATTATTGTCTTTGAGGTCCCAAATGTGTTTGCTGAGTTCTGTGGTATTCCGCAGGTTTTGGTTCCTGAAAGAAGCCTTGTGATTGTTCCATCTGGTTTTGAATTCTCCCTCGGTTAATCCTACATATGTGTCGGATGTGTTAATGTCCTTGCGTGTTACCTTAGATTGGTAGACAACTGATGTTTGTAAGCACCCCCCGTTGAGAGGGCAATCAGGTTTCTTTCGACAGTTGCAGCCTTTGTTGGTTTTGGAGTCGCTCTGTCCGGGGGCCGACGGCTCATTTGCAATTGTTTTGTTGTGGTTTGAGATAATTTGTCGTATATTGTTCATACAGCTGTATGAACATACTTGCCAACCCTCCCGGATTTTCCGGGAGACTCCCGAAATCCAGCGCCTCTCCCGAAAACCTCTCGGTACAAATTTTCTCCCGAAAATCTCCCTAAATTCAGGCGGAGCTGGAGGCCACGCCCCCTCCAGCTCCATGCGGACCTGAGTGACGTGTCGACAGCCTGTTTTCACGTCCGCTTTCCCACAATATAAACAGCGTGCCTGCCCAATCACGTTATAACTGTAGAATGATCGAGGGCGAGTTCTTGGTTTCTTATGTGGGTTTATTGTTAGGCAGTTTCATTAACGTCCTCCCAGCTCGGTAACAACACACAACAACAGCAGTCACAATAGTGTGGCATTCACACAATAATATTAATATGGGCTGCTTTGCTTTGCAGCTGGCCCATACATATAAAGATGATGTAAGTAAATGCAGTACATTTATATTTATAAAGCAGCAAAAGTAGCAGTTCTTCTTCACAACAATATTCAAGTAAAAGTAATAAGTATGTTGCAATAGAACTACTCTGACAAGTATAATTGATCCAAAAAGTTACTTAAGTAAATGTAACGTAACAAGTTATCCGACATAAATATCAACCTAACCGCAATCCGCCTAACTTTAACTAACCAAGCAACAGCTTTACCAAATAAGCAATTGTCACGTTTTATTGTCCGTTGTAGATTAATATTGGAGCACATTTAATGTCAAGACTGGAGGTTTTAATAGCGAAAAAGTACCAGCTGTGTCATGATGACTCAAGGTTTTTGTCGTTGGCCTGCTGAAAATAGACCCGACATTTTTTTAGCATTTAATCCTTAAGCCAAAAGCGTCTCCAACTGCCCTTATGCAACGGTGGCGTCCAAGTCATGTGTCCAGCAGATTTCTGTCCAATCTGCCAGCGATTAGCCAGGCTTTTCAGTCTATCCTTAGCGTCCTCATGCATGTGATTAGCTGCTAGGCTACTGGACTGCGCTGCAGGAGTGCTAACTAGTTTCTGTGCTCACTGAAGGTCCGGAGGTCCTTTGCGGACTTTATTCCTTGGATTGCTTGTGGATTATGACTGTGGATCTAGTAAGTATGTGCACTTTATTCTACTATTCATGCATCTGTCAAATTTGCAGTACTTGCTAAAAAAAAAACAACCCTTCCAAATGATGACAATGTCAATAGACTTAATGCTGGGTGTGTTTCCTACAATAAAAAAAACATGACATCCTATGGTTCTAGTACACCAAAAAGCTACATGTGGTCATTGTTCAGTGAATTTATTTAAACACAAGATTTTTTTTTTAGTTTTGGCCAAAAAAAAAGAAAGAACAAAAATCCTGTCTTATCTGTATTTTTAAAATTGATAAATATTGTATATGAATCACTAATAAAAATCCAAATTCAAACAAAAATAATAATTTCTATAGCTCCTCTGTAGTGTCACCATATTAGTTATGAATAAACGGCATCAAAGCGATATACGTAAGAAATACCTCAGAAATAACAGTTTTAAATTAGCTTGATAGCACAGCAGTAGGAGAATAAATGCATTGTTGTTACCGTAGCAACGCTAAACACATCTAGGATGTTACTGGTGGACCAGGCAGGACACCGCTCACCATCCCACTATGCATTCGTGAAAAAAAATTAATCTAACACAGATCACTTAGCATTGATTACCTTAACACAGGGGTGTCAAAATTTTAGATGGGGGGCCACATGGAGAAAAATCTACTCCCAAGTGGGCCGGACTGGTAAAATCACGGCACGATAACTTAAAAATAAAGACAACTTCAGATTGTTTTCTTTGTTTAAAAATAGAACAAACAGATTCTGATATTCTACAAATCATAATGTTGTTGTTTTTTTTTTTACACTTACATGTTGCGGTTAATAGTATTCTATCTTTATTTGTCGTTATTTATATTTTCGGAATAAATTAGGTGGTAATGTTTATCAGTCCACTCATTGGTGTTCATTTTAAGTTTATCAAGATAAAAAATGTATATCAAAATCAAATTACAGTATGTTATTTATGTAGTTTGATAATTTTCCTCGACTGATGTACTAACATCATGTGGTTTATTTTGTACATATGTCGCATCATCTACAAAGATACAAAGTGGACACTTTTAGAACAGCAGTTTCTTTCATTAACAAAATACAGGTTAATTTTTATACTTAGCAAACTCATCCCGCCGGCCGGATAAAACCTGTACGTGTGACACCCCTGCCTTAGCATGTTAACCGCAGTTGGATTCACACCGTCAAGAAAAACAACAGTTTCTTTGGGTTGCTCTAAATGTCTTTACTAAATGTGCTGCAGGAAAACACTATTGTCAAAACCATCAAGAATAGTTTAAAGCCAGGATTTTTTTGGGGGGGGAGTGGGGGTTGCTGTAACATAAATGATATGTTTGCACGACCGCACAATAAGAAATATTTTAAGCAATGGAGTGCACACCTTTGCCAAACAAGCCACAGGAAGGACGCTAATACAAAAAGAGAGATAACAGCCAAAGCTTTTCTTTATAATTGTCAGTCAAGCTTGGCCTATTTTACCAACACTTGAAACATTCCTTTTCTGCTTTTTCTACCCGACAACAATGAGTCCTCTTTTACCACCCAGCTTTGTCTCATTGAGAATGACTTTATTTGCATATATTTACGCTTTTTAGCGGCGCTAATCCCTGGCGGAGGTTCTCCTGGTGAATTCACCTCTGCGGCGGCAGTGACAGTGATGAGGTAACGTCACCTTTAAGCTCGTTATTTAAAGTCGCTCTGTAGGATTGGCATTGCCTCCTCGTTATCCGTGTCTTCGTTTACACTTAAGTCTTTGGCATGGGAATATGTAACGTTTAGAATGCTGAGTAGCTAACGCACACAATCGTCTATTACATTGTTTTTTTCATCCTGTCTTTCTACCAGGTTATGATGATTGGAAGGCGACGCCTTACGAGGCTCCCTGCCCATCTCCTACTGATCTGAGAGGAAGGACAAGCAGTCGCCATGTCCTCCCACGACTTCCAGTGCTTCAGTGCCGTCTCTGGGGACCCTTCTCCAACTTGCAGGCTGCCCCGCATCGCCCATCATGACCCCGTGGCGGCCGAATGTTATCTGTGCTCAGAGTACAGACACGCCCGCACCATGGAGGCGTTACATTCTTTGTCCTCTCTCTGTCACTACGACCACCATCATAATCACCGCCTGCCTCACCAGCATGTTCGATGGAGGCCCGGCAGGCCCGACAACAACCCTCTGGCGCCTCAGCGGCACGCGAAGAGGATAATCCTGGTGAAAAACAGCAACCCCTCGGTCAGGAAGACCATCGTCTTACAACGCAAGGGGCTGCGCAGCTTCGGACTTTTCTTGGAGGAACTCTCCGCGCTCATGCAGTACCACGTGAGGAAGGTGCGCACTCTGGACGGACACAAGGTGAGGTCACAACATTAGGCACACCTGTGCACCAAGCATCCAAAGGTCATTTTCACATAAGCATTGACTCATCAATATTAGCCTTTATGCTGCTTCACCTTTACTAGCAGTGCTGAGATAGAGCAGAGTGAAACAGTGGCCTCTGGTGGCCTAATTGGTGCACAGCAAGAGAAGGCCGAGCGTTTATCTACTACAATTAGTTTAAAAAGTCAACAAATTAATTATAAAAGTGGTACTATTTGCCTAAAAAATTATGTACCTGCTATAAATTAAATGTAATAATTCATTAGCTTGAAAAGTCACATGATGTGCTATAAATGTGATGTATTAGTGTTAAAAGTCAATTATTAAAGTGGCATTATTTGCCCCCCAAAAAGTTTGTTATAATATAATTAGTGAGCTGGAGCCTATCTCAGCTACAATCGGGCGGAAGGCGGGGTACACCCTGGACAAGTCGCCACCTCATCGCAGTAATTCGTTTATCTGCTAGAAATTAAATTTAATAGCACTGAAAGCCACATAATCTGCTATCAATGTCATGTATTGGTTATAAATGTCAATTTATGCCATACAAGATCATTTTATTTGCAACACAAGTTACTCAAAGGGGCTGTTTTCAACTCCTTCACAGTTGTCAAAGCAAAAAATAGATGTTACCATTAGTGGTTTAACAGAACACATTTGTTTTAAAACTGTCGATATTTTTCACTATTACTAAGTTTGTGTAATACAAATGTTTACCTGCCCGACAAAATCGCGTGCACACATACAAAAGCAACCCAAGAGAAGCAATAAACGATCAATTTGAAGTCATGTTGTTGTTATGATAGAATATACATTCAATAACGGCTAAAACTAACTATTCAAATCGGTATCATTAACTAACAACACCCAAAGCTCATGCGCATACACATGTTACGCCCGTACCTAATTAGACATTACCTCCTAGAAGACGGAGGAGGGCGGGATATAACGCTTAAAATACATTGGAAAGTTACAACAGTTATTTTATTAGTTATAAAAGTCACTTCTTGATAATAAAAATGTCATTAGTTGTCAAAATATATTATGTTATATACGAAAGTCACTCATTGTCATTATTTGCCCCAAAAAATTTATAGAGCTGTACTTTACCTGCTAAAATGTAATTTATTAACTTTAAAGTCACATTGCATGCTACAAATGAAATGTATTAGTTACAAAAGTGACTTTACTACTATTTTAAGTGGTTTCATTAGTGCCAAGACTTACTGTATGGCACTGGGAATAAAAGTATACTTACTAATTTGAAAAAAATTGCTTATTTGCTTGAAAACATTATTGTACTAGTTATATAATTGACTTTACTAGCCTTGAATGTAGTTTTATTAGTTCTAAAAGTAACTATCATCAGCTTTAAATTTAGTTTTATTACTTATAAAAGTAACTTTTTCAACTTCAAATGTAATATAATCGTTATAAAATTAACTTAATTAGCAAAACATTTAACAAAGTTAGTTCCCACCATCTTCTATTAGTTGCAAAATCATGTGGATCAATTGCCAGTAATATTCTAGTTAGTTGCAAATGTAATTGTAATTAGAATTAAAGTTACATTTCAAAAGGCAAAAATATAATTGGATTAGCTTTTAACTAACAGTAGATAAGATGATGTAACACTACTACCGGTACTTAGAAATGAAATTGTTTTGGTGTAAAATCTGTCTGCTCAAAATGATGAATAACTCTCTTAATTTTAAATACATCTGTTAATTGGGCACAGCAAAAGTAGTTTTGTTGAAATTGCTGTTGTAGTTCATGAGGGTTCTCTTCCTTTAGTTACTGAAAGATCTGTCATGTATCTACATCCTATACAAATTATGCACATATGCAATTACAGGGACATTAAAAGTATTCCCAGACATCACGAAACACATTCTCATTTTTCATCTTTATGAAATCACTAGTTTTCAAACTCTCACAGGTTTACGCTCTAAATAGATTATATATCAGGAGGGTAATTCATTACCTTCACTCTGGTTTGGTGTGAGTCTGCCTGAAGCTATTCATCTATGCAGTCTGGTCGTTGATTTTTAGCTCAAAACTGCTTTGCCATCAAAAACACACTTTTAAAAAGTGTCAGTGAAGACACATTGCATCCGTTTTAGAGCTTTTGGTTGCAATATCAGGCATAGACTGTATTTTGACTGTGGACATGCACTAGATCACACTGCGAGCAAGCAGCACTATCAGAGGCTATTCCTTACTTCAATTAGTCCAGATAGAAGAAAGAGGTCAGCTCATGCTGGCCCTACTGCCCCACTGGACCCAGCCATTTGGGTTAATCATCTGTCAAACAAGGGGATTATATTTTAATTTGTGATGACAATATGTAGTCAGCATGACGTGTTTAATATACCCTAGTCACACTGTCCCTGTGTAAGCGCACTGCTGGCAGTCTTCCATTGCATGTCTGCACAGTCATCCCTTGGAGTCCTTTAGAGATCATCCTTGATTAAGGCGTTTTAGCTTGCTCGCAGTGGCACAAAGAGAGAAAGCTGTATTTTTAGGACAGGAAAGGGTGTCACTACCTAGAACTCTCTTGTAGTGATGACACCACAACAGTCTTGCAAGTCTTGCCCAAAGGTAAACACGCCTTTCTCCAGTGCCAACCAGTCCCAATCGTAATCCAGTCCATAGCTAAATCCTTAGAAAACATCGGTCTTTAAATTATTTTCCTCAAAAGGATTTTTTTGGTTTCAGGTTGAAAATGTGCAAAATGTTATGCACTGTCCTGGTGTTCTGATTTGTGTGGGTCGGGATCCGTCTCACCCCTCCATTTTGGAGAGATTTCGGAAAGCAGCTGAGGACAAATTGCCAACGCTGAGTACGAAGGCACGATCCGCTTGCGGTGCGGACAGTGATGACGGTAGGAAAATTATTTGACAAAGTGTTTGGATACAAATTGATTACATTTTTTTCATCATTGAAGGACACACCGTTCAACCGAAACTAGAATCTACCAACGGTTCCACGAGGCATTCAGTGTCTTCTGACAAGTCACTTCCAGATGGAACAGAATCCTTAGATGATGTCGCCTCTTGTCCGGCCACTGCTAACAGAATAAATGATGATGATGTGGAGAAACTAGTCCGTATCAACGAAGATGGCAGCTTGTCTATGAAGATGAAAGTGCGCTTTCGACTAGAAAACGAAGAAACCTTACTGTGGTCGACAGAAGTGAGAAAAAGCTCCAACAGAACCTGCAAGCACCAAGTTCTCGACAGAAGCTGTTTGGGTTCTGAAAATGTTTCAGAGACGGGTGAGGCACAGGTCAGGAGGCGCCACCAAAGACAGGGCTTTGGTTGTCCTCACTGCTGTAGTCAAACAAGAGAGTACAACATTTGGACTAACACCGCAACAGGTTCTCAGGGAGAAAGTGGCAGCACTCACACATCAAGTTCAGGCGCTTCCTCACACAGGGTGGTTTCAAGGAAGAGCATGGTTGAAAGTCGGAAAACTGTGGCCAAATCAAGCGAGGAGCATTTAGAAGAAGTGGTTGAGCATGTTAAATCATCTGAAACTGTGGAGTACTGCGCCATCCGTAGTGAGTCTTGCATGAATACGGTAAACAACTGTGAGGCTGAGCAAGAACGAGAACTTGGATCTACAAGTGCATCAAGACAACCCTCGCTAAGTGAAAAACCAGAAAAGCAGGAGCTGACAGGAGATGCTATGCCAGACACTTTGAGGAAATCATCGTCGGGATCTACACACTCAAAGAAATCCACTAAGAAGTCTAGAAGATCAAATGCATGTCACTGTGGAGCATCTGATGGTAGCCAGGATACACAAGTGCAAACAAATTCAGAGGAGACTCTTGCTGTCACGTCTGTCCGATCAAATTCTCTTGAGTCGAATGAATGCAAAGAAACACATACTGCAGAACCTGCGGTTGTTGAAGAGGATCGATCAAAAAGTGCCATGTCCGTTCATTCAAATGCCTCAACAAAGTCTAAACCAAAAGTCTTAGAGTGCAATGAAAGACCATCAAGTCAAACATCAGCCAAGTCTGAGGTGACAAGTGAACTATGTCAATCAGAAAAAGAAGCTGAGGCAGAAAGACCAACAACTTCCTGCTCGTCCAGATCCACAACTTCAGTTACATCAAAAGGATACGCTCATGTGGATGAGGCTGAAGAAGAATATGCCAAAGAACAAGTCCAAGACCAAGCAGAGGAAAGTGAGAGTGCAAAGAGAACTCAAAGCCAAATGTCTATGAAATCTTCTAAAAAGTCCAAAGCACCTGAACAAAGTCTGGAAGAAACCTCAGAGGTGAATACCAAGGGACTAGAATCTACAAAGGACACAGAAGATCAAGTAAGATCATCGAGTGTCCTTTCAGCGACATCGACAAAGTCTAAAACCTTAGAGGTTGGCAAAGAAGTACAAGAGGCAGCTGCAATGTTAAATGTTGATGATTGCCCTGAGGAAGAAACTGAGGAGAGACCTCCAACTACCATGTCAGTGGAATCTGTTATATCAGATGTAAGGTCAAGGAAATCAAAATCCCCAGAAGTTGATGCTGATGGATATACTACAGAGGCAACTGAAGGTAGACCACAAAGCGCAAAGTCAATCGACTCAGTAAGGTCGGTAAAGACCAGTATTTCTGCTAGATCATGCCAATCTAAGTCATCAGAAGAACCAGATGATGAATGTAGAAGTAATGGAGTGCCAACTCCAGAAGAAACAGCGTGCAACACTTCAGCCATAGAGAGCAGGTTGGAAGTCAAAGATAGTGTCTCAAATCACAAAGTTGAGGAAACAGAGAGGCCTGCTTCAGGATATCATAGTGCCATGTCAGAAAAAACTTCTGACTCAGAATTGTCTGCAGAATCCATGAAGTCCAGAACCTCTGAAAATAGGACTGAAGGAAATGTTGATGATGGAGAGAGAGCACAAAGTGCAATGTCTACCAAATCAAAGGCATCTAAGGGATCTTCTCAATCCAAAGCCTCTCAGCCTGTCCTTGAACAAAATGACGAAGACGATAGTGAGCAAGATGCTAGCCAGAGGTCACCCAGCGCCATGTCAACCAAATCGGCCAAGTCAAGCATTTGTTCGAGATCAAATGAGGATGAGAGAGAACCAAGTGTGATGTCGGTTATCTCCCAACCTGATGATGTTACTTCACAATCAAATGTTTCAGAAGCTCTTCTGGAAGATGGTGTTGATATACTTGATGAAGAGACAAAAAGTAGAGTAACAAACACCATGTTAGCTCGATCTAACAAATCGGCAAGATCAGTTAAGTCCAAATACTCTGCTGATGTTGCAGCGGACGAAACATCTGAGTGTTCAATCCAGTCACAGGCTTCTGCGGAGAGACCACTCAGTGCTTTGTCTGCAAAATCAACAAAATCGCAAGTTTCTGGGAAATCTACAAAATCTGATGTTTCTGGAATGTGTGCCAAAGATGTTGGAGAGGAAGATGTTGAGAGATCACACAGTGAGATGTCAGCTAAATCTGCAATGTCTTCTCTTTCGACAAAGTCCAAAGTATCTAATATTTCAGCTAATGGCCATTATCATCAAGAGAGGGTGTCAAGCAGCAGGTCAGTCAGATCAGAAAGATATGCAGAAACAAATGTTTCAGCAAAATCTAAGTCCATTAAGGACAGTCCATCTGATCACAGGATGGATTCTCCCGGAGAAAAACTATGTGATAGCAGATCAATAAGCTCACTATCAGTTTTATCAAGTGTTTCAGCGCGGTCAAGTAAGTCCAAATGTTCAACGGAAGTTCTAGTTGAACAATGCAGGCCTAAGTCACATGCTTCTGATGCATCATCAAAATCCAACGTGTCGGAAGTTCTCGCTAGAGAAACCTCAAGTAGAGCAGAGAGTAAAGTGTCTGCCAAATCCACAAAGTCGAACAAATCAAAAGTCTCAGCTGACAAAAATACTTCTTGTCATGAGCCAGTTGAAAGAGCTTTGAGTAACTTGTCCATCAAATCAGCGATATCTGCAAGGACAAGTGTCTCTGGAGTGTCTAGAGATGTTTCTAAACTGACTCGCGAACACAGCGTTGAAATCTCTGAAATGGAGAGTGAAGCACAAGGGAGTTCAAGGCAGTCAGTCGAGTCAGGTACATTAGCAAGAGTCATAGGTTGCAAGACTGAAGAAAGTACTGAATGTGCAGTTGATAATGGGGACAAGGAGCAACTGGAAGCTAAAGAATCATTCCAATCACAAGATTCTGGTGTGACTGGAGGTGTTTCTATGCAAAGAGCTGCTAGCTCTTTTTCAGCCAGCTCTACAAAGACAAAGTCTTCAGGCCTCTCTATGTTAAATAAAAACAATGAGAATCATGATGAAGTATCACAAATAAGATCAGCATCCGTCAAATCAACCAAGACAAACACATCTGTCTCATCAAGAGCAACATCTGAGGTTCCTTCAGAAGCAAACGCTACAAACGGGGTGGAAACTGAGCAGAGGCCGGTGAGCGCTAAATCAGCCAGATCTGCCAAATCAGCACAATCAAACACTTCAGCAACATCTTCGAATATACTGCATGAAAACAATGACGAGAATACAGAGAAAGCACCAAGTAGTTTTTCTGTAAAATCAACTAAATCCAGGATATCAAATTCCTCAGCAGCATCAAAGAAGTCAGAAGCTGCTGCAGATGATGCTAATATTGATGCCACTAAAATCAAATCAGATGAATCAGCAAAGTCTGTTGTGTCTGAAAAAATTGAATTGAAAAAAGGTTGTGAAATATGTAAAACCCCAAGTGTGATGACTATCAAATCAGATATATCTTTAAAATCAAGGACATCAAATATATCTGAAATGCCTGATCAGGATGTTAATGGAATCAGCGGCACTCCAAGTGTTTTGTCCGTCAAATCAAATGTGTCTTCAAGAACCAGAATGTCTGAAGTAGCCCTGAGCGAACAGGCTGATAGAAGAACCGACAGTGTGATGTCCAGTGTATCTGTGAAATCCAAGAATTCAGAAGTTCCTGCTGTGGCGGTTGAGGACTCGGAAGACCGAGCACCCACAGGTATGTCATCCAAGTCCAAAAGGTCAGCTACATCTCTGGGAAGAAAAAGCCGGGGGAAGGGACAACAGTCTCTATCTGTTAAATCTGTAAGATCCAAGAAAACTGAAGCTGATGACAACCAGCAAACCAGCAAAGATGCAAGCTCTGAGAGACTACCGAATGGGCCTGCAGACAAAAGTGTCAAAGAGAATATGGATACTGATGATGTAGCGATAGTTCCATCAAATTTGCCAAATGCTTCTCTAACTGAGGTTGTTAGTGAATGGCTTAAAACCATACCAGCTGACGGCGAACTGTGCGACTTGGAGGAGTTTGACGAAAACTGTGACACACTCAAAAGCGGCACAGTGGTCGATGAACCCAATGATGACAAAGCAGTTGAGAATGTAAACAAACCAAATGATTTGAACGATGTTTCTGGAGATGAACATCATAAAGACACGGATATATCAAATGCAGATTGTGGAGATAATGACCCCAAGATATTTTACTCTTCTGTGCAAGTGATGAAAGTCCTTCTCAATCCAAAACTGGACAGATGCAATAGTTTACCTGAGGTTTCTCCTGCATATGGACGCAAATTAAGCACTTCAGCCAGAGGTTTCTTGGATTGCCTTGTGAAGTTGCAGTTAATAGACCACGATCCCAAGAACACAGATGAAAAATGTGAACGATACAAAGCACTGATGGAGATTCTTCAATCCCTTTGGCTGTGCGACTCCTTAGACCATGAACCTTTGTTAGCAAAGGACCGCCATTCTGATGAAGAGTTTAATCACACGTCCTCTTCTGGCGTAGATGTCAATAGTGGCTCCACAGGTTCTGGAAAGAGCAGCGACGGAGCGAATGGTAATCAAGCACAAACTGTTGCAGATGCATTTGGCAAAGCACAGGAAGTCAACAGGGATGAAGAAACAGGCAGAGGAGAGGAGGAATTACCTCAGGGAAACCAAAAGGGAGACCGATTAACAGATGAGACCATTAGAAGTAATGATAGCTCAAGAGAGATGTCTGAAAGCCCACTCTCCTCAGGCAATGGTCAGAGGTGTGATACAGGCTCCATGTCTGAGAGTCCGGTCCAATCCAGTAAACGTATTTGTCAAGACCCTGATCCTGTTTGGGTCCTGAGTTTACTAAACAAAATAGAGAAGCAGTTTATGACTCATTACATTAATGCAATGAGTGAGTTCAAAGACCAGTGGAAAATGAACGATAATGATCAGCTGGACAGAATGATAGGAGAAATTAAAAATGTGATTGAAACACGCATTCAAACTAGCATACACAGAGAGCTGGGCAAGATCAAAGGTCGAACAGGCCTACCAAGACCTCCGAAAGAAACAAAGTCCAGGCCTTCAACGACCCAGACGGACGAAAGGAGACGAAAGCTTAAGATGAAAGCCAAACAGTCATTTGAACCACAGTCAGGAAAAAGCAATGATTCGGCTATGAGCACAGTTTACAGCGATCAGCGTGAAGAAACCGAGGATGAAAGCTGTCCATGCGAATCGTGCGATAAGAAAAAAATGGCACAAACGACTCCATTGCTTGGGGAAATTATGAGTACTGTCCCTGTTTTAATGGACTTTGATCTGAAGAGAATTCTTCAGGTGAAGAATGATGATACTACAGACAACTCTTCACCTAATAATGAAACCAAAGAAGCAGCAACGCTTATCGGACAGATTCTGGAGAACGCCGTAAAGGAGATGGAGGAAGATAAAAAAGACGTAGACAAGGCATTGGTCGGAACTGAGGGTGAGATCACAGGTGGAAAGGTTTCTGAAGCTGAAGATGAAGAAGAAGCCACCCTAAGTGAGGACCAAATTGAAGCTCCAGTTGAAGATAATTTCACCACTAATGCTGATATGCCGCTAGAAGAAGTGGGGGAAGCATGTAAAGTTAAGACTGTCATTTTAGCTGAAGATACGTCTGCTATCAGTGGACCGGAGAAAGATGATGCCGCCACCGTGAAGGACTCAAATGCAAACACTGACAATAAGATTTCTACAGAAGAAGAGATGTTGGCTGAGGAAGTTAGAACTGAGAGGGATGAAGAAGGGCTAGGAGATGGTGAAGAGGAGACACTTGCCACCAGTGGAAATGAGAATAATGATGCAGCCTCCATGAAGGACTCCAATGAGTGTGTAGAAATTGATGATGAGGTTTCTGCAGAAGAGATGATAACTGGGGAAGCTGCTGTAAACATAATATCTGAAGATGAAGATGAAGAAGTTAAAGCCGATGGTGATAAAGAAATACCTGCTACCTGTGAAGATGTGGAGGATGAGGCCGCCACTGAGAATGAGGATGCAAATGCTGCTGCTGAGGTGACAGCCACAAGTGAACATGAATGTGAAGAAGATGCAGAATGGGGGGATGTTGGTAAAGAGCAAATGCCTTCTGCCAATGGAGAAGAGAACTATGATGTTGCTGAGAATGATGATGCAGTTTATGAGGTTCCCAATGCTGCAGAAAATGAGACGATAGAGGGAGCCATCATGGAAGAAGATGAACAAGTAGCACAAGAAACCATCAGTGGTGTAGAGGACTGTCCCGCTACCAGTGGAGATGAGAATAACGATGCAGTGACTGATGACAAGGTCGTTGCAAATGATGAGATGATGAGGGAAGAGGTTGAGGAAACAGCTGAAGCTGAAGATAAAGTTCATGGGCAAGTAGTGGCCATGACAGATAAAGAAATGAGAGTCTGTGGTCAAGAAGAGAATCCAGCTGCTAGTGGGAATGAGAACGATGAGGCAGCCACTGCATATGACAATATAAATGCTGTCAGTGAAGTTGTTGTGGAAGATCAGATGATATGTCAAGAGGTTACTGAAACTGAAAATGCAGCACTTGGAGATGCCATAATAGCTGCCAGTGAACAGGAACCTGAAGAAAATGAGGAAGAAAAATCTTCTGCTACCAGTGGAGGAGAGAATGAGGACTCAGTCACTGAGAATGAGATCACAAATGCTGATGATGATGTTGCTGCAGAAGATGAGAAGATGAGTGAAGACGGTGCTGTAAGTGATGATAAAGATGAAGAAGCAAGAATCAGTGGTGAAGAAGAGCCTCATGCCATCAATGGGGATGGAAACAATGATGTTGATTCTGAGAATGACAACAAAAATGATGAGGTTGCTGCAGAAGATGAGATTATAGGTGAGGAGGTTGTCAAAGCAGCTGAAGTCAATGAAGCAGCACAAGATGATGATGGACCTGAGAAAGATGAAGAAGAGAAAGTGAGTGCTGAAGAAGACATTCCTGCCACCAGTGGGGATGAGAATGCAGCCACTGATAGTGATAATAATGATGCAGAAAATGAGAAGATGAACGAAGAAGTTGCTGAAACAGTAGAAGAAGCAGCAGAAGAGACCACCATGATAGCTTCAAATGAGGATGAATCTGAAAAAGAGGAAGTTCCTCGTGATGAGGAGACTCATGTCACTGGTGGAGATGACAATGATGATGCCGCCAATGATAATGATGATGTTGCTGCAACTGATGAGAAGTTGAGAGAAGAGGTAAGAGAAACAGCAGCAGAAGAAGAAGAATCGACCACCATAATAGTTACAAATGAGGAGACTCCTGTCACTAGTGGAGATGAGAATGAGGATGCCGCCACTGATGATGAGGTTGCTGCAGAAGATGAGAAGATGAGAAAAGAGGTAATTGAAACCTTAGAAGAAGAAGCAGAAGAGACCACCGTAATGGCTACAGATGAGGAGACTCTTGTCACTAATGGAGATGAGAATGAGGATGCCTCCACTGATGATGAGGTTGCTGTAAAAGATGAGAAGACAAGTGAAGAGGATGCTGAAACAGCAGAAGATGAAGATGCAGCACGGGAGGTCACCATAGTAGAAGATGATAAAGAAGATAGAGAAAGCGGAGAAGAAGAGACTCCTTTCACTAGTGGAGATGAGAATGAGGATGCAGCCAATGATGATGATGTTGCTGCAGAAGATGAGAATATGAGTAATGAGATAGTCGAAACAGCAGAAGAAGAAGCAAAAGAGACCATCATGATGGCCACAAATGAGGATGAATCTGAGAAAGAAGATGTCCCTAGTGATGAGGAGACTCCTGTCACAAGAGGAGATGAGAATACAGATACCACCAATGATGATGATGTTTCTGCGGAAGATGAGAAGACAAGTGAAGAAGTAACCGAAACAGCAGAAGAAGAAGCAGAAAACACCACCATGATGGCCACAACTGAGGGTGGACCTGAGAAAGAGGAAGAAGAAGAAAGGGAGACTCCTATCACTAGTGGAGATGAGAATGAGGATGATGATGATGTTGCTGAAGAAGATGAGAGTCTGAGTAAAGAGGTACCCGAAACAGCAGAAGAAGAAGCAGAAGACACCACCATGATCACCACAAATGAGGGTGGATCTGAGAAAGAGGAAGACGAAGAAAGGGAGACTCCTATCACTAGTGGCAATGAGAATGAGGATGATATTGCTGAAGAAGATAAGAATACGAGTGAAGAGGTTTCTGAAACAGCTGAAGACAAAGCTGGAGCACAGGAGGTCACCATGACAGAGGATGATGAAGAAGACAGAGCAAGTGATGAAGGAGAGACTCCTGTCACTATGGGAGATGACAATGTGGATGCCGCCAATGATGATGATGATGAGAATAGGAGTAAAGAGCTAGTCGAAACAGCAGAAGAAAAAGCAGAAGAGACCCTCATGACGGCCACAAATGAGGATGAATCTGAGAAAGAAGCGGAAGAAGAAAATAAGACTCCTGTCACGAGTGGAGATGAGAATGAGGATGCCACCACTGATGATGAGGTTGTCGCAGAAGATGAGAAGACGAGTGAAGAGATTGCTGAAACAGCTGAAGATGAAGCAACGACAGTCCCAAGTGAGGATGAATCCAACAAGGAGGAAGAAGTCCCTGGTAATGAGAAGACTCCTGTCACCAGTGGAGATGAGAATGAGGATGCCGCCACTGATGATGAGGTTGCCGCAGAAGATGAGAATATGAGTAAAGAGATAGTCGAAACAGCAGAAGAAGAAGAAGCAGAAGAGACCTTCATGATGGCCACAAATGAGGATGAATCTGAGAAAGAAGAGGAAGAAAAAAAGAAGACTCCTGTCACTAGTGGAGATGAGAATGATGATGAGGTTGCAGCAGAAGATGAGAAGACAGCTGAAGAGATTGCTGAAACAGCTGAAGATGAAGCCATGACAGTCCCAAGTGAGGATGAATCCAACAAGGAGGAAGTCCCTGGTATTGAGAAGACTCCTGTAAACAGTGGAGATGAGAACAAAGAAGCTGTAGATGAGATGGAAGAAGACAATAAGGATGAGAATGTAGTAGAAGGGCAAACTTTACCCGAGGAAGATGAAGAATTTGATGACAGCGGGAATGAAGAGAAGTCAGGCAATGAGGGAACAACAGCGGAACAAACAGATGAGGACGAAAAGGAGCCTGCTGGCGTATGTGGTACTGATTTTGATTCTCATGCTCCCGCAGCTGGAGATGAACATATGGCTGAGAATGAGGCTGAATGCACTAATGAGGGGGCAGCAGATGAGACAGAGCTCAAGGATGAAGAGGATGCTGCAACAATTACGAAAGACTCTCAGGAGGAATATCGTGAAGAGGAACCTGCTGAAAACAAGGAATCAGTGGCGACCTGTGATGAAGAAGAGGATGTAGGAACAAAAGTGGCTGAAGATCCAGGTGGCATCCCACAGGGCGATGAGGAGGATGAGGTGACCAATGATGATGGCCAAGATAATGTAGAAAATGACGACAACGTAACAAACAGGGACACTTTTGAAGTATCTGAAAAAGATGACGTGTCCGCTAACCAGGGGGAGTCGGCCGACGGCGAAGACGAGGCAGAATCTGATGATGCCGACGAAGAGGTGAAAAGAAGTAAGGACTTGATCCCCAACAAGGCAGACAATCAGGAGCCGGATCAGGCCAGGGAACCTACTACCTTAGTGGTAAACAACAGTTTGCTTAAAGTAAGCGCCGAGTCTGAGGACGGCGTCTACGCAGATGGAGAAGACTCGGACACGGAAACCTTAAAGTCAGACAACAAGTGATGTGGACAAGGACTGGATGCAGTATTCTAGGACTGGATGCAGTATTCTAGGATTAGATGCAATATTCTAGGACTGGATGCAGTATTTGAGGATTAGATGCAATATGCTAGGACTGGATGCAAAATTCTAGGACTGGATGCAGTATTCTAAGACTAGATGCAATTTTCTATGACTGGATGCTGTATTAAAGGACTAGTGCAGCATTTTGGGACTGTATGCTATTCTTGGAGTGGATGCAGTATTCTGGGACTGGATGTAGTATTCTGGGACTGGATGATGTATTCAAGGACTGGATGATGTATTCTAGGACTGGATGCAGTATTTTGGGACTGGCTGCAATATTCTGGGACTGAATGAAATATTCTGGGACTGGATGATGTATTCTAGGACTGGATGCAGTGTTTTGGGACTGTCTGCAATATTCAGGGACTGAATTAAGTATTCTAGGTGTGGATGTATCATTCTCAGGGCACTTCTACAGATGCTGAAAGACATTGAAAGAATGTACGAGTATCACTACCACGACCTCCATGACTCGGCAGCTCTGGGACATAACCACCTTGAAAACTGGAAAGAAAACTTGAATCCACTTGTGTACTACATGTGTACTAATACTCACAACCTGGACCTCCCTTTAGACACACCTACACACAATGGCTACTATGTTAGGTACACTGAAGATGAACACAATCATGCATTCCATGTGAGACAACTCTTGTATTGGATATCATTAGGTGTACCTAATATTGTGGCCATTACAAGTGTATATTTGCACATATACTGTACTGTAGTATTTCCTTTTTAAAATTATACATTTTGTTTTCTTTGTTGGGATTTTTCTAGTGTTTTTTCTGTAAAAAGCCATGAATAATTATAATTTTGAACGCTTCAAAGTACCACAGTGTGAGTATTCAAACGTGATGCACATATCAGTAGAGTAGACAAATGTATGCTTTCATAACTAAAAGCTTCATACCTTGTGGAGGCAAATATTACCTCAACTAAATGTACTGCACTTTTTTTTGTCTGTGGATTAAAATACAAATGCACTTTAAATATTCATTTGATTTACTTTTGTATTAATCAAACATAATTAACACTTGTTTTCTATATTTTTTAATTACATTTTTAAATAACACAATGAAACATTTCCAGGGATGCTTCGATTAGAGTTTTAAGCTGCCAATTTCGATCATCCTTGATTTCGATCAATACCGATATCGATACCGATCAGACGTATTAACTGTACATTTGAAAAATGTATGCTGAGCGTTATCGACAGTGTAACAATACCAACACAATATTTAAACTAGTTCCTTATTCTCTTTTTTAATATACAATTGTTAGAGCAAAACAAAATCACTAATACGATAAAATAGAAAATAAAGTATCAACCTGATGACAGACCTCTTTAACTTTCCTGAGCATTTATTTATTGGTGTTGTTTAAAGCCAGCTTAGCAGTCAGCTCAGCTATTAGCATCCTGGCTTGCTCTCGATGTTTGACATGTTCAGTGTCGTCTTCCAGTCATACTTGCCAACCTTGAGACCTCCGATTTCGGGAGGTGGGGGGTGGGGGGGCGTGGTCGGGGGGGGGGGGGGGGGGGCTAAGAGGGGAGGAGTATATTTACAGGTAGAATTCACCAAGTCAAGTATTTCATATATATATATATATATATATATATATATATATATATATATATATATATATACATACAGGTAAAAGCCAGTAAATTTTAATATTTTGAAAAACTTGATTTATTTCAGTAATTGCATTCAAAAGGTGTAACTTGTACATTATATTTATTCATTGCACACAGACTGATGCATTCAAATGTTTATTTCATTTAATTTTGATGATTTGAAGTGGCAACAAATGAAAATCCAAAATTCCGTGTGTCACAAAATTAGAATATTACTTAAGGCTAATACAAAAAAGGGATTTTTAGAAATGTTGGCCAACTGAAAAGTATGAAAATGAAAAATATGAGCATGTACAATACTCAATACTTGGTTGGAGCTCCTTTTGCCTCAATTACTGCGTTAATGCGGCGTGGCATGGAGTCGATGAGTTTCTGGCACTGCTCAGGTGTTATGAGAGCCCAGGTTGCTCTGATAGTGGCCTTCAACTCTTCTGCGTTTTTGGGTCTGGCATTCTGCATCTTCCTTTTCACAATACCCCACAGATTTTCTATGGGGCTAAGGTCAGGGGAGTTGGCGGGCCAATTTAGAACAGAAATACCATGGTCCGTAAACCAGGCACGGGTAGATTTGCGCTGTGTGCAGGCGCCAAGTCCTGTTGGAACTTGAAATCTCCATCTCCATAGAGCAGGTCAGCAGCAGGAAGCATGAAGTGCTCTAAAACTTGCTGGTAGACGGCTGCGTTGACCCTGGATCTCAGGAAACAGAGTGGACCGACACCAGCAGATGACATGGCACCCCAAACCATCACTCAACCATGCAAATTTTGCATTTCCTTTGGAAATCGAGGTCCCAAAGTCTGGAGGAAGACAGGAGAGGCACAGGATCCACGTTGCCTGAAGTCTAGTGTAAAGTTTCCACCATCAGTGATGGTTTGGGGTGCCATGTCATCTGCTGGTGTCGGTCCACTCTGTTTCCTGAGATCCAGGGTCAACGCAGCCGTCTACCAGCAAGTTTTAGAGCACTTCATGCTTCCTGCTGCTGACCTACTCTATGGAGATGGAGATTTCAAGTTCCAACAGGACTTGGCGCCTGCACACAGCGCAAAATCTACCCGTGCCTGGTTTACGGACCATGGTATTTCTGTTCTAAATTGGCCCTCCAACTCCCCTGACCTTAGCCCCATAGAAAATCTGTGGGGTATTGTGAAAAGGAAGATGCAGAATGCCAGACCCAAAAACGCAGAAGAGTTGAAGGCCACTATCAGAGCAACCTGGGCTCTCATAACACCTGAGCAGTGCCAGAAACTCATCGACTCCATGCCACGCCGCATTAACGCAGTAATTGAGGCAAAAGGAGCTCCAACCAAGTATTGAGTATTGTACATGCTCATATTTTTCATTTTCATACTTTTCAGTTGGCCAACATTTCTAAAAATCCCTTTTTTGTATTAGCCTTAAGTAATATTCTAATTTTGTGACACACGGAATTTTGGATTTTCATTTGTTGCCACTTCAAATCATCAAAATTAAATGAAATAAACATTTGAATGCATCAGTCTGTGTGCAATGAATAAATATAATGTACAAGTTACACCTTTTGAATGCAATTACTGAAATAAATCAAGTTTTTCAAAATATTCTAATTTACTGGCTTTTACCTGTATATATATATATATATATTTATGTATATATATAATAAATGATAAATAAATGATAAATGGGTTGTACTTGTATAGTGCTTTTCTACCTTCAAGGTACTCAAAGCGCTTTGATACTACTTCCACATTTTACCCATTCACACACACATTCACACACTGATGGAGGGAGCTGCCATGCAAGGCGCTAACCAGCACCCATCAGGAGCAAGGGTGAAGTGTCTTGCTCAGGACACAACGGACATGACGAGGTTGGTACTAGGTGGGGATTGAACCAGGGACCCTCGGGTCGCGCATATATATATATATATATATATATATATATATATATATATATATATATATATATATATATATATATATATATATATATATATATATATATATATATATCTATCAAAAGGGACAGAGACAGCGCACAGTGCATGTGGATCACATGTTACCATGGCGAGAAAACATGGAGAGACTGCCAGTTATCTAGTCTCCACCAGTTGCAGAAAATGTGCCATCAGTACAACTGGACAGTGCTGTTTCAGTTCCATCATCAGGACCATCAGTGAGTCAGACACAAACTAGTCTCATCATTGAACCAGATTCAAGGGCTGCTGAGTTGCCATCATCAGAACCCAGATCACCCACAACAAAAACCCCACCAGTGATCTGCAGTTACCCAGAAAGGTTTCGAGTACCATCAAAAAAACTGAATCTCTGAAGACAGTATAAAAATCTGTGTTAAAGGTGTACAAATACTGTTTGTATAATAAGCATGTTATTGTTTACAAATGAGGGTTAAGAGTTCAGTACTAAAAAAAAAAAAGAATGTGGTTTAAGTACAGTTTTTTAATTGAGCTGCTGCATTTTTTGGTTGGGTTGTTTGGGTGATCTAATATGTTTGTCTGTTGCCATCTCCTGGTGAATGTTGGCTATAGCGTACTGGGGTTACTTTTTGGTTGGCCAACGATTTACGTGGTGTTGCGCACCTGACGTCAAGTGTGTGAGTCTGTTCTGAAGTCTACAGTAAGAGACATACTTCATCACCTCGCCTGTTTATTGCCTCCAACTCAATATATTACAACAACATTGCTCCAGATTCGGGAGATTTTCGGGAGAAAATTTGTCCCGGGAGGTTTTAGGGAGAGGCGCTGAATTTCGGGAGTCTCCCAGAAAATCCGGGAGGGTTGGCAAGTATGGTGATAGTGCTACTCGATAATGATTCCTAAGATACTAAAAAATGCAGTTTATTTACCATAATGAAAGTGATTATTATTAGCTTAGAAGAGCGGCTCCTCACAGTGTATGGTAGACTGACCATACGTCCTCTTTTCCCCGGACATGTCCTCTTTGTGGGGCTGTCCGGGCTGTCCGGGCGGGGTTTCTTAAATGCCTCAAATGTCCGGCATTTTGAGTTAGGGTTGCATGTATTTTCAATGTAAGTCCAGGGTTAAGAAGGGGTTAAAAACAAAACAAATTGTGAAGGTGTGCACACGCAGCAGCATTTGTGAGGGAGGGGCAGAGACAGAGAGAGCGAGAGCGCGAGGGAGCGAGGGAGTAGATTGATTGATTGATTGATTGATTGAAACTTGTATTAGTAGATTTAGTACATATTCCGTACAATTGACCACTAAATGGTAACACCCGAATAAGTTTTTTAATTTGTTTAAGTCGGGGTCCACGTTAATCAATTCATGGTACAAATATATAATATCATCATAATAGTGAATTACATTTATATAGCGCTTTTTCTCAAGTGACTCAAAGCGCTTTACATTGTGAAACCCAATATCTAAGTTACATTTAAACCAGTGTGGGTGGCACTGGGAGCAGGTGGGTAAAGTGTCTTGCCCAAGGACACAACGGCAGTGACTAGGATGGCGGAAGCGGGGATCGAACCTGCAACCCTCAAGTTGCTGGCACGGCCACTCTACCAACCGAGCTATACCGCCCCATACAGTCATCACACAAGTTAATCATCAGAGTATATCGCGGCGCCGGGTCTGCTGAGGTGCCGTGGCATGCCGGCTGTGGGCGCAGGGCTGGGCCCTTATGGCTTTTTGCCGAATGGGATGCCTGGTGGGTGGTGGGCGGGGGGGGCCTGGACGTGCGGGAGGGGCTGCGGGGTTTGGTGGCGTTGGGCACTGTTGGCGACCAGGCCTCTTGTTTATTTTTATTTATTTTATTTTATTTAAAGGGTTTATTTTTTTTATTTTTTTTATTTTTTATTTTCTTTCTATTTTTTATTTTTTATTTATTTTTTTATTTTTTTATTTTTTTATTTTATTTTATTTTATTTTTTTGTGTGTGTGTTGTGTATGTATGTGTTTGTGTATATGTGGGCTTATGTATATGTGTGTGGGTGTATTAATGTGTATATATGTGTGGATGTGTATGTTTATATGTATATGCATGCGTGTGTATATGTGTGTATGTGTATGTATATGTATATGCATATATGTATGTGTGTATGTATGTGTATATGAATGTGTAGGTGTGTGCATGGGTGTGGATGTCCGGTGGCTCAATTGGCCTGGCTGTGGATGAGTTGGGGTAGGTGGGTTGGTGGCCTCGGTGGTAGCCGGGGGTGTGCGTTGTTGTGGTTTACGGGGTCGGTCGCTTTTTTGTTTTGGTTTCGGCGGCCGCGGGTGTTTACGCTGCGGACGGGCGGTGGTGGTGTTGGTTGCTGCGGTGATACCAGCGGTTGGCATCGCTGTGTTGGGTTGGAGTGGTTGGGGGACTGTGGCTGGTGTCTGTGCGCTTGTGGGGTTGTGGGTCTGGCTGGCGTTGGCTTGCCGGCTGGTTTGGGGGCTGGCGGGCGGACGGGATGCATTGGCTTCTTCCCCCGTTGGGGGGCTCCTTCCCCTGGCCGGGACTCGTATGGGCACGTTGCTGTGTGGATGGCCGGGATGCGGTGTTTGCATTGGGCGTGGGGGCTGTGCGGTTTTTCTGCGTTTGGTTGCCGGTATGGGCTCTGCAGGGTTGGGTTGGGGCGGGCGGGGGCTGGCTTTGTTTGGCGGGGGAGGGCTCGCGTGGCGTCACGTTAAAGTGGTCTGGTGTGGGTCACGGGCTGTGGCGGGGGGTGGCGGCCTCCTGGCCGTAGTTCCTGGTTGTCGGCCGCGTGGACTGGGGGGGATGTCCGGGCCCTCTACTCCTCCTACTTATAGCGCACACAGTCACACATATATAGGACTTTGGGGATTGTCCTGCGGGGAGGCATGGCGGGGGGTTGAGGATGCCTCCAATGGGGCTCCAGTCCTCCTGTCTTGTCCCCTGCTCGTCCATCCTTCAATCTTAGCTGCATATTAGACACTTAGGATTTGGGGGGCTTGGTTTGGTTGGGACCCACCATGACCTTGATGTCCCCCAATTTTAATCGCATTATTAGTTCCCACAAGCATACATATCTCACTCACGCTACAGTACACACATCAATAGGGACTGGAGGTCTGCTGTAACGGCTGACCTCCTAATTTTAACTACACAGTAGACACTCTGGGGGCCTGGTACACATGCATGGGGGGTTTGGGGTTCGGCACACCCCTCATTGCCTCGTCGGCCGGCGGGGACTGCGGTCTGGTGGCCTGCCAGGCTTTTATTCATTTATTATTGTTATATATATATTTTTTTTTTTTATGTATTTATTATTTTTGTTTTTATTATTTACTTATTTTTATTTTATTTTATTTTTTAAATTTTTTTTTTTATTTTATTTTATTTTTTTTATTTTTTTTTTTTTTTAATCTTATTATTTATTTGTGTGTGGCGTCGCGCGGGTCTCACTTCCTGTTGGGTGGGGTCCGTGCCCGTGTGGCCCGACCTTGCGCTGTGGGGTCTCTGTTGGTGACTTGGTGTGGTGGCGGCGCAGCCCCGTGTCTGGTCTGGATGCTGTGTCTCGGTTGTTTGGGCGGTGGTGTGTTTGTGCGGGTTTGGGTTGGGGTGGGGGGCCTTTTGGTTGGGGGGGTTGTTGGTGTCTCTTGTTTGCGTGTTGGCGTTCGGGCTGACTGGCGGGCTGGCGCCGGCTGGTCTCCGTGGTCCTGGTGGCGTGTGGTTGCTGGTCGCAGTTTTTTTTTGATCGCTTTGATTTGATTGGCTGGTGCTGGCTGTCTGGGGTTATTGCGGCTGCTGTTTCTGCTGCCGTTTGTTTGTGATGTGGGCGCCCGTGGCTGCTGGGTCTGGTGCAGGGGTGTGGCTGATGTTGTGACTGGTGGCAGCGCGCGCGCGTGATGGCTGTCGGGGCTGACGAACTGTGTATATGTATGTATATGTGTGTGTATGTATGTATGTTTATATATGTGTATGTGTACATATGTGTATGTATATGTATATATGTGTATGTGTGGGTATGTATACATGTATGTGTGTATGTGTATGTATATATGTATGTATGTATGTATATTTCTGGGGGTACGCTCTGGGCCTGCCTGTCAGACGGGGGTCGACGCCTCAGGCTACTGCATCCGAACTGCGTGTCTGGAGCTCCTGGGTCCCGCTGTCCATCCCTTCCGGGTGCCCGTCTTGGTTGGGGCCTGTTGGGCCTAGTCCCTGCGTCTATTGTGGTAGCTTGGTGCTGCAAGGTATTCCGAGGTGCTGCGAGTCGGCCAGTTGCTGGGGTAGTGACCTTGTTTGTCAGCATGTCTGTGATCTTCTTTTAATTCTTTTTTTTTTAATTAATTAATTAATTTATTTATTTATTTATTTATTTTTTAATATATTTTATTAATATTATTTTTTAATTTTTCCCCTCCCTCAGGAGGGGAAAAACCAGCAACAACCAGCAACCAACCAGCAACAACCAGCAACCGCGGGGCGGTTGCTGGTTGTTCCATCTCCATCGTTGGGGTCCCTGCAGGTGGGGTGGGTGGTTCCCATGGCCCTGTGCCTGGGTGGTCCTGCGGCGGCCGGTTTGGGTGGAGTGGCCGGGGGATGGCCTCGCCGCGCTCTCTGGGGGTGGGGGGTGGGCTCGTGGGGGCCCGGTTGCCGGTGGGGCGGGGGCGGTCTTCCCGTCCGGTTGCGGGGAGTCTCTGGGTCCCTCGGGCGGGGCGTCTCGCCTTTCTGCCCGTGTGGGGTGTGGTCTCTCGCTGGCTTGGGGTCTGGCTGTCCCCTGCTTTTCTCGTGCCCTGTCCTCTGCCGGGTGCGTCTGTCTGCGGCCTGCTGCTGGCCCTTGTGGGCGGTACGGTGGGTCGGGCTCTGGGGTTCCTGTCGCTGGCCGGCTTGGCTGCGTGGGGGCGGTGGTCCCTGGTTCCCTGGGCACCACGCCTCCTGTTTGTGGGTTGGGCTCTTGGGGGTGATGGGGCCGTGCTCTGGCTCCCACGCACTCTGGGAGTCGAATGTATTGTACATGCAAATTCACATATGCTCACATACGTACATAGGTACCTACGCTCCCACATACATACACAAATACAGTACATATTTACCTACCTAATGTTCGTACATCCACACGCACATTCAATATACAAACATACACATACACATACTGTACATATACATTCACTGTACAAACACATATACACATTCTGTACATATACATTCATTGTACAAACACATATACACATTCTGTACATATACAAGTACATATGCATACTTACACTCATGCACATAATCACGTTTCATCAAACATATATTAACGTTGTTGCCCTAGGGTAAACTGGGTGTAACACATGGCACACTGACAAAGCTTAACCTATTGTGACTATAACAATCTACAAGGTTAATGTAGGTTGCTTCTCTTTCTCCCCCTCCATTTTTCTGCATTCTTTCGTATCTCAAGTTATCATTACGTATATGTATTGTTGCATTTAAACAACTGTATTGTTGATAATAAAGGTAAATTATTGGTATTGTTCATTATCAATAGCGCTATTTCTATTGGTATTTGTATTGATCCATTTGTAGTGTAATAATGCTCATTGTCATTTCTGTATTATTTATATTTTTTCGCTAACTGCTTATTTGCTATTACTTTTACCATCATATTTGTACATGTCATATTTGCTGATGTTGCTCTATTGTTGTTGTTGTTGTTGTTTGCTGTTGTTGTTTTTGTCTCTCTGTCTAATCCCCCTCTTGTCCCCACAATTTCCCCCTCTGTCTTCTTTTTTTTTCTCTTTCTATCCCCTCCTGCTCCGGCCCGGCTGCACTAAATGATAATATAAATACATTTAATAAAGTCAAATACAAATAAGGCAACAAGAGAAGTATCCTACACTTCTCTTTTGTAAAGTAAATCTGAACAGCCGACATGGGCATCTACATCTACTATATGATTTGCCTGAGAAGCTGGACAGGACACACAAAAAAAAAAAAAAAAAAAAAAAAAAAAAAAAAAATCATCAGAGTATATACCTTGAATTATTTACATTATTTACAATGCGGCGGGTGGGATGTGGAGGAGGTTGGGGTTGGGGGCAGACACAAGAGAGAGTGTGGAGAGACAGACAGAACACAAGAGAGAAGCCGAAACGCAACTTCACGCATGATTTGCGGGAAAAGTATCCGTGTTTTCGTCCCGGCCGTGACACATGGAAAGCAGAATGCACTGTGTGCAAAGCAGGAAGGTATATATCTGTGGCAAATAAAAGGGCCAACGATCTACAAGCCCATATCGACACTACAAAGCACAAAACACCTGTGCAGGGCGAGAGCTCGTCTGCTGTTTTTTGTTTTAATTTAATTAACTTATTTTGAGGCATTATTTATGTTTACATTATATACAAGAGGTTATTTTGAATAATTTTACCTCTGCACTTTTTTCCAAAACTGTGAATGTTACAGAATATAAGTGTGACTTATTTTGTTTTACTGTCATGTCAACCAGTGTTGGCGTTAACACACTTTTTGTGTCTTTTTAACGCATTGAAATCAGAAAGGACGCAGATTTTTGTTTTTTTACCATTTGCGGCCCACAACTAATGTTTTAAAGGCCCACGGCAAAATCTAAAAATACTTTTAAAATAAACAAAAACATAACAAAAGTGAAATAAAAAAGCTTAAAGGTGAAATGTAATTTAGAAAAAATTGCAATGTTGACTAATAAAACAAAGCTGTCTTTTTTTCTTTCAAACTGTCATTGCTCAAAACATAATATTGAATCAAAATCAATGTTATTATGAATTATTGACCTATCCAAGGTTCCGATTACTTCACATCAAATATTCCACTTTGAAAAATATTTTTGGTGGAAGATTTTGCATATTTTGTGTGTTTGCCATAAAAAACATAGTTTTGTTTGACAAAAAAGGGCGGAAAACAAACAAAAAAACAACATTAAAAAAAAATTCAAACATTTTGAAATGAGGAATAGATCTGAAGTTGATGTAGACTCCAGAGATTTAAGCGTTAAATATAAAATGTATGTTTGCCCTGGCACACCATTATCATCATTTCATGACCCAAGCAAAACACTTTTTACACTTTAAACTGAAATAAATACACCTACAACTTATTAAATAAAAACATAGAAAAAACTACCTGCAGCGGTAAAGTTTAGATCCATGAAGGAAAGAAGAAAGTGAATGAATGTTTATAACTGAATACATTTACATATGCATACAAATTTGTCTTCTTTTTTTATTATTTCTTTTAATGAATTAAGTAACGTTTATGGCAACCTGTTTCTAAAACACAATATAGAATGTGAGATATAACAGGACAATGCATACGTTTATCATTTGTTTTCAAAACGCTTACAAAAATGTGGGATCCCAAAAATGTACTGTGGGACCCCATTTTTATGACTTGTCGGGGTCCATGGGACCCCATTTTGAAAATTCCTAGCGCCAACACTGCTGTCAACAGAGGAGGAAAAAATGCTTTATTTAAATAAATATATTATTTATAAAGCAAGTTCAAGTATCATTGGCAAATTTTCACCTAGTCCCGGCCTTGGCGTGCTGCCCGCCTTGGCACGCACATATGTGTCCTCTTTTTGGGATTTCAGAATATGGTCAGCCTAGTGTATGGAGACACATAACTAGCGGCTCGCTGCTTGTCAGCTTGGGGACTAAAAAGAAACACGATATCAGCCAGAAGGGATCGGCTTCAAAAGACATGAATCGGCAATGGCGATCACATACTTTTCCTTAAAAAACGTCTGATACTGAGCGGTGCCCAGTTGATCGGTACATCCATACTTATTTCATATTACACTTTATTATGTATTATTAATCGTATAACATAAAATACAAATCAACGCAGTATACACCGTGTTTTTTTATATTTTAAAATAGTGAATCATCTTCTGACTCCAAATTTAGAAACATTAATTACAATACATGTATATCCAATATATATATATATATATATATATATATATATATATATATATATAAATACATAATTCCAGAATAATTCTATCCACCTGAATAATTACATAATTAATATCCCTATTTAAAATGAAAATACACTACTTTACTGTATATTTCGGACTATAAGGCGCACTTAAAAATCCTTTCATTTTCTCAAAAATCGACGGTGCGCCTTATAATCCGGTGCGCCTAATGTACGAAATAATTCTGGTTGTGCTTACCGACCTTGAAGCAATTTTATTTGGTGCATGGTGTAATGATAAGTGTGACCAGTAGATGGCAGTCATACTTAAGAGATACATGTAGATGACGCTAGTAAACAACACCAAAAATGTTAATGTTCCATTGAGAATATAAAAAATTACGCACGGCGCTCAAAATTTTTTCTAAATGTTTTAGTACAACTTTGAAGCCGCACCGCTTGATGAATTGTTGACACATTACGGCTACCGTAGTCAGAAGTACGAGTATTATAATGGTGTGTGTCAGACGTGGGTAGTAACGCGCTACATTTACTCCGTTACATCTACTTGAGTAACTTTTGGGATAAATTGTACTTCTAAAAGTAGTTTTAATGCAACATACTTTTACTTGTACTTGAGTATATTTATAGAGAAGAAACGCTACTTTTAGTCCGCTCCATTTATCTACATTCAGCTCGCTACTCGCTACTGATTTTTATCGATCTGTTTATGCACGCTTTGTTTGTTTTGGTTTGTCAGACAGACCTAAGGATCTATCGCATGCCTGCGTTTCACCAATCACATGCAGTCACTGGTGACGTTTGACTCTGTTTCACCAATCAAACAGAGCCAGGCGGTCACATGACCGTCACACGTGGACCCTGACTTAAACAAGTTGAAAAACTTATTCGGGTGTTACCATTTAGTGGTCAATTTTACGGAATATGTACTGTACTGTGCAATCTACTAATAAAAGTTTCAATCAATCAATCAAAAGTGTGAAGGAAAAAAGACACTTTTTTTTATTTCAACCGTACCTCCCGTCAAAAGTACGGTTTTTACTGACCGCACAGTTCCTGTCTTCACAATAAAAGTACCGCTCCATCGCGCCTGCGCTAACAAAATAAAAGTGTATAAAAACGAATATGGAAGCTGGACAAACAAGATGCCGAAAATCAACCACTTTCATGTGGTATTAGACAGAAAGGAGGAACTTTTTTTCTCCTCCATTTGAAAACGTGGACGTTATCAGCACTACTGTCTGATTCCAATCAATGCAAGTCATCAGAATCAGGTAATACACCAACTTATATTCTTTTCTTCATGAAAGAAAGGAATCTATATGTTAAACATGCATGTATATTCATTAAAACACCTTTAACATGTGAACAAAAAAGGCAAAATAAATAAATATAAATTATATACTGTATATATAAATGTATATATATATATATATATATATATATATATATATATATATATATATATATATATATATATATATATATATATATATATATATATATATATATATATATATATATGTGTGTATGATATGTGTATGTCTTCCGGTTGGCGTCCGTTGGTGTGTCAGTTCAACCAGTCAAAATGGCAAAGTCGAAGAATCACACAACTCACAACCAATCTCGTAAAGCCCACAGAAATGGCATCAAGAAGCCCAGATCTCACCGTTACGAGTCATTGAAGGGGATGGACCCCAAGTTCCTGAGGAACATGCGCTTTGCCAACAAACACAACATATGTGAGGTAGATCACCTCGACTTGGTCATTTAAAAAGTAGCTCGCCTGCTGAAAAAGTGTGGGCACCCCTGGCTTACATGAACTCAACGTCAAATTTGAGGAAGCACATGGCGGTAAGTAACGTTAGTAGATATTTTGGCTGTCACCGTAGGCTGATGTTAGCTTCCCTGCTATGAATCACTGTCAAATGTACATCGTGTGGGGACATTTATTAACGCACTGCAGCTTCCTAGACAGACAGAGATACACACGCACGCACCCACACACACATGCATAGAAACACCAATCAGAAGTGCACAGTGTGTTCCCAGATGCAGCCCACACCTATCAGTTTATGGTTTGTGTAAAGGCTAACTTTTTATTTTCCTTTGTAATCTCTCCCTACTGAGCCTATGGTGCTGTTAAGTTATTGTGGCTCAATTTGCCTTAATTTTTTTAATGTTAATGTATAATTATTTAATATATATTATTGTTTTAGTTGCTTAAAAGATATTCGTGGCTCTGAATTTGCTCATTGCTATTTTTATGTTTTTGTGCATTATTTGTTGCATTATTAAGTGAACAGGTTACTCATCAGTTACTCAGTACTTGAGTAGTTTTTTCACAACATACTTTTTACTTTTACTCAAGTAAATATTTGGGTGACTACTCCTTACTTTTACTTGAGTAATAAATCTCTAAAGTAAAAGTATTCTTACTTGAGTACATTTTTTGGCTACTCTACCCACCTCTGGTGTGTGTATAAGGACAGCAAAATGGCACCCATGAGCAGACATATTACCTGGCGTTTTGTTTCGTAATATTATGCAAAACTAACTTTTCATACCTTCTGGTACCTGCTGATCTGTTTTCAGGATCTGCATAAGTCCTGAAAATTTGCGCACGTTCGATATTGTAGTCCGTGCCAATGAGGTAGCTTCTTCTTTTTCTCTATCTTCTTGTGATGGGGCATTTCTAATATAAAGTAGGGTACAGTTCTTACTTATATCTGTCAGTAGACTCGCCATGAAAGTGCTAAAACATACCGGTGTAGTGAGTTTACGATATTCACCCATGGATCTTTAGTTATTAGAGAGTTCCTGTCGGACGTTTTTTCAAGGGGACACATTTCCCGCGTTGTTATTGCACTAGTGAGCCACGGATGAGAAGATGCTGCTCCGTTATTGATTTAAATAAAGTCTGAATGTCATTGAAACAGTTAGCTCCATCCTTTGACACTTCTTCCCCTCCCGTCCTTGCACGCTACACCGCTACAACAAAGATGACGGGGAGAAGACGCTGCCGAAGGTGAGCCACGTAAATAAGACCGCCCACAAAACGGTGCATCCGGAAGCGACTGTCAGAAAGCGGCTTGAAGATGATCTGTAAAACATAATCTATGCAACATTTTGACCAAAGAACCACCGTCACATGTTATGTAAACCACAAGGAAGTGTTTTACATTTAGAAAATAAACCCTAATATGACCCCTTTATTGCGCCTTATAATCCGGTGCGCCTTTTGTATGAAAATAGACCTGACTAGACCAGCTCATCAGCAGTGCGCCTAATAATCCGGTGCGCCCTATGGTCCGGAAAATACGGTAGTTACTGTTCATGACAATTTTAACAACAACAGCGCACATTTGTGGCTATATAAACAATATATTACATATATGAATGACGTCCCAAAGGTGCAGCCTATAGGTTTCTCTCCATGATAACCAGGAAGTTAACTGCTTACTAATATTAAATCAGCTTGTGTGCTGCGACTGCAGAGTCCCCAAAATGAGACTTTCTTGGCGTCTGTGTAGTGAAAGCCCCCCACTACCACCCACCCAACCCTTATTAAGACGGCGCTGATGGATGGCACCTTTGTCACGGCTTGCCACTGGAGGTCTCCTGCGGGCACGTGACACCCATAATTGGTGTCACCCTGATTGACTGCACCAGGACTTTAAGGAAGGAGGACATCACGTGGCCTCGGAGAGAAAAAAAAACGACCCAGTCGAAGAGCTTCCATGTTTGTTGTTTTTAGGGACGGCAGTCAAAGACCTTAACTCGCTGTTTTTTTTGTTTTGTTTGTTTTTTTTGTTTTTTTTGTCCTGTCCAGCTTCTCAGGCCAATCATATAGTTGATGTACAGTAGATGCCCATATCGGCTGTACAGATTTACTTTACAAAAGAGAAGTGTGGGATACTTCCCTTGTTGCCTTATTTGGATTTGACTTTATTAAATGGATTTACATTATTGTTTGGTGCAGCCGGGCCAGAGCAGGAGGGGATAGGAGGAGAAAAAAAGGAAGACAGAGGGGGAAATTGTGGGGACAAGAGGGAGATAAGACAGAGAGACAACAACAACAACAGCAAACACAACAATAACAATACCAACAACAACAACAACAACAACAGAACAACATCAACAAATAGGATATGTACAAATATGATGGTAAAAGTGAGAGCAAAGAAGCAGTTAGTGAAATAAATAATAATACAGAAATGACAATGAGCATTATTACACTACAAATGGAGCAATTGATAATGAATAATAACAATACCATCCATCCATCCATCTTCTTCCGCTTACCCAAGGTTGGGTCGCGGGGGCAGCAGCCTAAGCAGGGAAGTCCAGACTTCTCTCTCCTCAGCCACTTCGTCCAGCTCCTCCCGGGGGATCCCGAGGCGTTCCCAGGCCAGCCGGGAGACATAGTCTTCCCAACGTGTCCTGGGTCTTCCCCGTGGCCTCCCACCGGTCGGACGTGCCCGAAACACCTCTCTAGGGAGGCGTTCGGGTGGCATCCTGACCAGATGCCAGAAACCACCTCATCTGGCTCCTCTCGATGTGGAGGAGCAGCGGTTTTACTTTGAGCTCCTCCCGGATGACAGAGCTTCTCACCCTATCTCTAAGGGAGAGCCCCGCCACCCGGCGGAGGAAGCTAATTTCGGCCGCTTGTACCCGTGATCTTGTCCTTTCCGTCATAACCTAAAGTTCATGACCATAGGTGAGGATGGGAACGTAGATCCACCGGTAAATTGAGAGCTTTGCCTTCCGGCTCAGCTCCTTCTTCACCACAACGGATCGATACAGCTTCCGCATTACTGAAGACGCCGCACCGATCCACTCTTCCCTCACTCGTGAACAAGACTCCGAGGTACTTGAACTCCTCAACCCGGAGATGGAATTCCACCCTCTTCCGGGCGAATAATAACAATAATTTACCTCTATTATCAACAATACAATTGTTCAAATGCAACAATACATATATATAATGATAACTTGAAATACAAAAGAAAGCAGATAAATGGAGGGGAAGAAAGAGAAGCGAACTGTATTAACCTTGTAGATTGTTATAGTCACAATAGGTTAAGCTTGGTCAGTGTGCCGTGTGTTACCCAGTTTTAACTAAAAAGACGACCCAATCGTGTGCTGTTTTTAGGGACAGCAGTCAAAGACCTAAACTCGCTTCTTTTTAAGGTCCATACACTGTGTGTGCATACGTTTCTTGACTTGGAGAAGCAAAAAGTAGCAGAGGAAGCACCTGCTGGCTGGCAGAGCCGAGTTGTTTCCACAACAAACGCTGGAAGAGTGAGGAGCGTCATCCGGACCGCCATCATGGAGGAAGGGGGGTTTTCCCTCCCATGCAGCCGTCACTACCACTACTGTACTACTGTACTGTGTTACTGTACTTTAGGTATGTATCAAGGTCGGTAGCAGCAGTCCGTCCCAGAGGAGTGTGTGTCTGTTCAATGCATCATCATCATCATCATCATTGTTCCTCCATCACCTTGTCTTGTTAGGAATACGGCAGCGGGAGAAAGAGGGGACCCTCTCCTCACTTCCGTGTGTGACAGTGGACACTGGTGGTTCCCACACTGACAGGAAGTCCGTCAGGGGCCTTCTGTCACAGAGAAAAGGGGGTGTGGGGGTCAAGATCAGATTTATTTATGTATTCATGTAGGAGGGACCTGCACCATGAAAAGGTACACAAATCAAACGATGACAATAAAGTCGAACATTTATGAGAATATGAGAATAATTGTAAGAAAAGTGAAGTTGTAATATTACAGGTGGTAATTTCATTTACACATTGATAAAGTCTGTTTTTTTTTTTTTTTTTTAAGTATTATGGGGATAAAATCCAGATTTTATGTGATTATGTAATGAGAAAAAAATTGCAGTTTTACGGTAGAGCAGGGGTGTCAAACTCATTTTTAGCTAAGGGTCCGCATGGAGTGAAGTGAAGTGAATTATATTTATATAGCGCTTTTTCTCTAGTGGCTCAAAGCGCTTTACATAGTGAAACCCAATATCTGAGTTACATTTAAACCAGTGTGGGTGGCACTAGGAGCAGGTGGGTAAAGTGTCTTGACCAAGGACAAAACGACAGAGACTAGGATGGCAGAAGCGGGGATCGAACCTGGAACCCTAAAGTTGCTGGCACGGCCACTCTACCAACCGAGCTATAAGGAAAATCTGTGCTGGACTATTAAAATCATGGCATTAAAACTAAAAAAATAAAGACAACTTCAGACTGTTTCCTTTGTGTTACTTTGGCCAGAAACAGAACAAACACATTCTGAAAATATTACAATAAAAATATAGAAAAAAATATTGGCAGCGGTAAAGTTTAGATCCATGAAGGAAAGAAGAAAGTGAATGAATGTTTATAACTGAATACATTTACATATGCATAAAAATGTGTTTTCTTTTGTATTTTTTTTTTTAATGAATTAAGTAATGTTTATGACAACCTTTTTCCAAAACACAATATAGAATGTGAGATATAACAGGATAATGCAGACATTTATCATTTGTTTTCAAAACGGTTGCAAAAAAGTGGGACCCCAAAAATTTACTGTAGGACCCCATTTTTATGACATGATGGGGTCCCTGGGACCCCATTTTGAAAATTTCTAGCGCCAACACTGATGGAATATTGGTGCGTGCAAAACAGCAGCAAGCGGCTGTGGCCTGCGGGCCGGTTCTAATACTCATCAAATATCATCCTGGGGGCCATACATAACTCATTCAAGGACTTTGACACCCCTGCTGTAGAACAGGGGTGTCAAACTCATTTTCATTGAGGGCCATGTTGCAGTTTTGGCCGGCCACCTGTAACATTAATAAAATAACCATATATGTATAAGGATTAGCCACATGATATTGTCACACAATGCATTTGATTAGTAAATGTATAATTTACCTACACTGTAAGAAAAACAATGGTTGCTGTTTTCACAGTGTATTACTGTAAATGTAAAAATGGTACCACAGTTTTTTTCTTACGGTAGGATTCTGAAGACCAAGCTGTTTTTAAACAAATATATATTGTCATGTTTACAGTGTACAATTTGATGGATGACTTGCTTAGAAATCATAAGGCTAAGTACAAACCCAGTTTCCATATGAGTTGGGAAATTGTGTTAGATGTAAATATAAACGGAATACAATGGTTTTCAAATCCTTTTCAACCCATATTCAATTGAATGCACTACAAAGACAAGATATTTGATGTTCAAACTCATAAACTTTATTTTTTTTTTGCAAATAATAATTAACTTAGAATTTCATGGCTGCAACATGTGCCAAATTAGTTGGGAAAGGGCATGTTCACCACTGTCTTACATCACCTTTTCTTTTAACAATACTCAATAAACGATTGGGAACTGAGGAAACTAATTGTTGAAGCTTTGAAAGTGGAATTCTTTCCCATTCTTGTATTATGTAGAGCTTCAGTCGTTCAACAGTCCGGGGTCTCCGGGGTCTCCGGGGTCTCCGCTGTCGTATTTTACGCTTCATAATGCGCCACACATTTTCAATGGGAGACAGGTCTGGACTGCAGGCGGACCAGGAAACTACCTGCACTCTTTTTATACGAAACCACGCTGTTGTAACACGTGCTGAATGTGGCTTGGCATTGTCTTGCTGAAATAAGCAGGGGCGTCCATGAAAAAGACGGCGCTTAGATGGCAGCATATGTTGTTCCAAACCCTGTATGTACCTTTCAGCATGGGTAACTTTCACAGATGTGTAAGTTACCCATGCCTTGGTACTAATGCACCGCCATACCATCACAGATGCTGGCTTTTGAACTTTGCGTCGATAACAATCTGGATGGTTCGCTTCCCCTTTGGTCCGGATGACACGATGTCGAATATTTCCAAAAACAATTTGAAATGTGGACTCGTCAGACCACAGAACACTTTTCCACTTTGCATGAGTCCATCTTAGATGATCTCGGGCCCAGAGAAGCCGACGGCGTTTCTGGTTGTTGTTGATAAATGGCTTTCGCTTTGCATAGTAGAGCTTTAACTTGCACTTACAGATGTAGCGACAAACTGTATTTAGTGACAGGGGTTTTCTGAAGTGTTTCTGAGCCCATGTGGTGATATCCTTTAGAGATTGATGTCGGTTTTTGATACAGTGCCGTCTGAGGGATCGAAGGTCAAGGTCATTCAATGTTGGTTTCCGGCCATGCCGCTTACGTGGAGTGATTTCTCCAGATTCTCTGAACCTTTTGATGATATTATGGACCGTAGATGTTGAAATCCCTAAATTTCTTGCAATTGCACTTTGAGAAACGTTGTTCTTAAACTGTTTGACTATTTGCTCACGCAGTTATGGACAAAGGGGTGTACCTCGCCCATCCTTTCTTGGGAAGCTGTTTTTATACCCAATCATGGCACCCACCTGTTCCCAATTAGCCTGCACACCTGTGGGATGTTCCAAATAAGTGTTTGATGAGCATTCCTCAACTTTATCAGTATTTATTGCCACCTTTCCCAACTTCTTTGTCACGTGTTGCTGGCATCAAATTCTAAAGTTAATGATTATTTGCAAAAAAAAAAAGTTTATGAGTTTGAACATCAAATATGTTGTCTTTGTAGCATATTCAACTGAATATGGGTTGAAAATGATTTGCAAATCATTGTATTCCGTTTATATTTACATCTAACACAATTTCCCAACTCATATGGAAACGGGGTTTGTAGATATTTACTTATGTTTTTACCCCAAAAATGTTTCGAATGTATGATAATATAATATTTGTTGCTTTATTAGATGGATATAGTTTAAAAGATATATAATTGCATGCAGTACATGTTTTTTTTCCTGTCAAAATTTAAAAAAAGAAGAAAGAAAGATAAACTACTTTATTGATTCATATTATTTCCAGGCTTTCACGGGCCATTCATGATGGTTCCCTCTACCTGTGCTGTAGATCATAGTTCATTTTAATGGGGAAATAGTTAACTAAAATGTCACCCCGGCCGAGTCATACCAAAGACTATAAAAATGGTACCCATTACCTCCCTGCTTGACACTCAGCATCAAGGGTTGAAATTTTGGTTAAATCACCAAAAATGATTCCCGGGCGTGGCCACCGCTGCTGCTCACTGCTCCCCTCACCTCCCATGGGGTGATCAAGGGTGATGGGTCAAATGCAGAGAATAATTTCGCCACACCTAGTGTGTGTGTGACAATCATTGGTACTTTAGCTGTAACTTTAACAATTTTACAAGAAGGGCAGCACGGTGGAAGAGGGGTTAGTGCATCTGCCTTACAATACGAAGGTCCTGAGTAGTCTTGGGTTCAATCCCGCTCGGGATCTTTCTGTGTGGAGTTTGCATGTCCTCCCCGTGACTGCGTGGGTTCCCTCCGGGTACTCCGGCTTCCTCCCACTTCCAAAGACATGCACCTGGGGATAAGTTGATTGGCAACACTAAAATTGGCCCTAGTGTGTGAATGTGAGTGTGAATGTTGTCTGTCTATCTGTGTTGGCCCTGCGATGAGATGGCGACTTGTCCAGGGTGTACCCCGCCTTCCGCCCGATTGTAGCTGAGATAGGCTCCAGCGCCCCCCGCGACCCCAAAGGGAATAAGCGGTAGAAAATGGATGGATGGAATTTTACAAGAATGATTTGGTAATTTTACTGGAAAATGCATGAAAGGAATTAATCAAGTTGTCATTTTTTGAAGAAAATAATTGGAGTTTAATTGTGCGAATATGAATAAAGTCACAATTTTTGTGTGATGTTGTAATTTCATGAGAATACATTTGTGATTACCACGAGAAAATACAAAACCAGTGACGTTGGCACGTTGTGTAAATGGTAAATAAAAACAGAATACAATGATTTGTAAATCCTTTTCAACTTATATTCAATTGAATAGACTGCAAAGACAAGATATTTAATGTTCAAACTGAGAATAATCATTAGCTTAGAATTTAATGGCAGCAAAACGTTGCAAAAAAGTTGGCACAGGGGCATTTTTACCACTGTGTTACATGGCCTTTCCTTTTAACAACACTTAGTAAACGTTTGGGAACTGAGGAGACACATTTTTTAAGCTTCTCAGGTGGAATTATTTCCCATTCTTGCTTGATGTACAGCTTAAGTTGTTCAACAGTCTCGGGTCTCCGTTGTGGTATTTTAGGCTTCATATTGCGCCACACATTTTCAATGGAAGACAGGTCTGGACTACAGGCAGGCCAGTCTTGTACCTGCACTCTTTTACTATGAAGCCACGCTGTTGTAACACGTGGCTTGGCATTGTCTAGCTGAAATAAGCAGGGGCGTCCATGATAACGTTGCTTGGATGGCAACATATGTTGCCACAAAACCTGTATGTACCTTTCAGCATTAATGGCGCCTTCACAGATGTGTAAGTTACCCATGCCTTGGGCACTAATACATCCACATACCATCACAGATGCTGGCTTTTGAACTTTGCGCCTAGAACAATCCGGATGGTTCTGTTCCTCTTTGGTCCGGAGGACACAACGTCCACAGTTTCCAAAAACAATTTGAAATGTGGACTCGTCAGACCACAGAACAGTTTTCCACTTTGCATCAGTCCATCTTAGATGACCTCCTTGCCCCAGCAAAGCCGGCAGCGTTTCTGGGTGTTGTTGATAAATGGCTTTCGCTTTGCATAGTAGAGATTTAACTTGCACTTGCAGGTTTAGCGACCAATCGTAATTACTGACAGTGCTTTTCTGAAGTGTTCCTGAGCCCATGTGGCGATATCCTTTACACACTGATGTCGGATTTTGATGCAGTACCGCCTGAGGGAATCGAAGGTCATTCGATGTTGGTTTTCAGCCTTGCTGCTTACGCAGTGATATCTCCAGATTCTCTGAACCATTTGATGATATTACGGACCGTAGATGGTAAAATCCCTAAATTCCTGGCAATAGCTGGTTGAGAAATGCTGTTCTTAAACTGTTGGACAATTTGCTCACGCATTTGTTCACAAAGTGGTGACCCTCGCCACATCCTTGTTTGTGAATGACTGAGCATTTCATGGAAGCTGCTTTTATACCCAATCATGGCACCCACCTGTTCCCAATTAGCCTGTTCACCTGTGGGATGTTCCAAATAAGTGTCTGATTAGCGTTCCTCATCTTCCTCAGTCTTTTTTGCCACATGTGCCAGCTTTTTTGAAACATCCTGCAGGCATCAAATTCCAAATGAGCTAATATTTGCAAAAAAAATAACAAAGTTTTCCAGTTCGAACGTTAAGTATCTTGTCTTTGCAGTCTATTCAATTGGATATAGGTTGAAAAGGATTTGCAAATCATTGTATTCTCTTTTTATTTACCATTTACACAACGTTTGATAGATTTGATAGATTTCACCACCAGGGGTGCAAATGAGACATTCTCCATTAGATGCAATGGTTTTCCGTATTGTTCCTAACTTGTTCACTGGTCCTCATATGGAAGGTACTTTTCCTTGTTGATGACTCAAGAAGGGCAGAAATACAAGAACACACACACACACACACACACACACACACACACACACACACACACACACACACACACACACACACATAAAGACACAGAGTGACATTAATAACGGGTGGCACAGGGGGTGAGTGGGACACCAAAAGAGACCCACACTCTCTTTCTTTCCCACCGTTGTTGAGGTTATCCTGTGGGGCCCCTTAGGAGGCTCCTGCAGGCAGGATGCGATGTCTGGGGACCCCAAGCGGCATCCGCCAAGCCTTGGGAAGAAAACAAGGGAGCCTGAAGGAAGCTTGAAAAACAAAAACGGAACAGGAGTTTTAGTAAACCAGGACACACTCAATAACACTCTCTGTGCACCTGCATCAAGCATGTGTGTGTGTGTGTGTGTGTGTGAAGTGTCAGTGTGATTACAATAGCCCCCCACCCCCATCCCCTCCCACACACACACACAAAGGACAGGTGGTCCAAAGCAAAAGCTGTGAAGTGTTGCCCAGTAGAGTAATAATCCCCCCACATTGCGTGTTGGATGAATCCCCCCATAGGAAGCAAAGACTTCCGCTGTTGTAAGATTGATTGTTCGCCTCCACTTCAGTTCAATGAGACCCTCCTTTCAGGGCTTTTTTGTCATTTAGGATGTAAAAAAACTAAGAATAAATGAGTCATGGTTATTATGTTGCGTCACTTGAATACACCACAGGTCACTACAAGGGTCAATTGTCAAACAAAAATGGCGTCATTGGTTAAGAGCAGTACAACCTAGACTTTGTCGACATCTACTGGCAAGTTTTGGAAATGTCAACATATAACTACAGTATTCAGTGCATGCCATAGCGTTTATCATCCATCCATCCATTTCCTATCGCTCATCGCCCTCTGGATCGCATGGATGCCGGAGTCTATCCCAGCGGAAGTTGTTTGCGCTTATCATTTAATAAACTTTAATGACATGTATGAAACATAGAGATTTTCATGAAACAATTTTATATATACTTTATCAAATATTTACAGATGATATTTTTGCTGTATGTCTACATGTGAATTTTATGGAATAAATTGTTTTTATGGGCTCACTATCTCCATTTCTATATGTAAACATGTACATAATAAATATACATATATTTGTATGTTTTATTTTTCTATAAATATCTACATTGATATATATGTATATACTGCTGTCAAGTTATATATATTTTTTAAATCAGATTATTCACATTTTGGATTAATCATATTTAGTCAAGGGTAGTTAATCACGGCTTGCATAATTTAAATTAATATTAAAAAAAAGACCCTGCCAATATTTGGACACAAATGTAATTTTATTGTAAGAATGTCATCCAGGAATATTTTTTTAAAGTTTTACCTGAATGCACATCATTTATTTGCTCAAAACTTGTGAACAGTTTTAATCCTGCTCCTAACAACCTGCCGTTAAGGTAAAGGAGCATGTACAGTAAACATCACACACACACACACACACACACACACACACACACACACACACACACACACACACACACACACACACACACACACACGTATATGGATATATATATATATATATATATATGTGTCACATATATATATATATATATATACTGTATATATAAATATATATAATTATAATTTAAAAAAAAACAATTTTCCTTAAATTTACAGAATTATACATGAAAGAAAAACACATGTAGATGTATATATACTGTATGTATATATATATATGTCTACACACACACACACACACACACACACATACACATATATCAATATATATATATATATATATATATATATATATTTATATATATATATATATATATATATATATATATATATATATATCAATATATATATATGCATATATATATATATATATATATATATATATATTTTGTGTGTGTGTGTGTGTGTGTGTGTGTGTGTGTGTGTGTGTGTGTATGTGTGTGTAGACATATATATACATACAGTACATATACATCTATATATGTTTTTCTTTCCTGTATAATGCTGAACATTTAAGGAAAATGGTTGGAAAAAAAAGTGATAATTACAGTATACAAGAACAAGGTAGTCATTTTACAGCAAAATAGAAGTAATTCAGGAATAATGAAGTTGATTAAGTTGTCGATTTTTTGAGAAAATAATTGTAAATTGAGTGTGAGGATAATGTCACAATTTTAGTGTAAATTTGTAAATTTAATGAAAATATATTATAATTTTTCGCAAGAGTAAAATTGAAATGACAATTTCAATATTTTTTAACATATTATGGGAATTTTACGAGAATATTTTTGAAATATTACAATAATAAAGTTGCAGTCTTATTGTCATATACATTTGTAAATTTAGTGGAAAAATGGTTAAATAATGTGACAATTTTACAAGAATATTGGGGTGATTTACAAAACGATAGATCAATTAAGTTAAGAAAATAATAGCAATTTGAACGTAAAAATAAAGTAAACATTTTAGTGTAAATTTGTAATTTAATGAAAATAGATTATAATTTTTCGCAAGAGTAAAATTGAAATGACAATATCAATATTTTTGAACATAGTATGGGAATTTTACGAGAACAATTTTGAAGTATTACAAGAATAAAGTTGCAGTCTTATTGTCGTATACATTTGTAAATTTAGTGGAAAAATGGTTAAAGAATGTGACAATTTTACAAGAATAATGGGGTGATTTACAGAAAGACAGACCAATTAAGTTGAGAAAATAATTGCAATTTGAACGTGAGTATAAAGTCAACATTTTAGTGGAAATGTGTAATTTTATAAGGATGAACATGTATTT
This sequence comes from Nerophis lumbriciformis, assembly GCF_033978685.3. Lineage (NCBI taxonomy): Eukaryota > Metazoa > Chordata > Actinopteri > Syngnathiformes > Syngnathidae > Nerophis > Nerophis lumbriciformis. The sequence goes on from NC_084581.2 coordinate 18,373,218, forward strand.
ATTATTTTGTTATGATTCATTATCATTTTAGTTAAGTACTTTATTTATTTATTTATTTGTATTTCAGTCAACAAGTGTTATAGGAAGTCTTTAGCTTTTAAGGTCTTGTTAGCTAAGAAGTGAATAGAAAGTGTTCCAAACATAACGAGGCCTCCTGAGGGACTTCATCATGAGAGAGAGAAAGGTTTTGAGGGGAAGAAACAGAGCGAGAGTGACACGCTGACAAGACATTTTACATCTGGGGGACGACAAAGAACAAGATCAAGTATGTGGTTTTCTATTTCCTCTCAGTTAACTGTCCACAGCGTAGTTATGAACAACAACAGGACATTTTACCAACTAACAATGTGAAACCATAGTCTTGCTAAATGTCCCCTAATTTATAATCAATTGACAACTGTACGTTCAGGATGGGATGTACTTGCAGTGGCCAACGTTTGGACGACAATGTCCATAAAAGAAGACATTCTCAGGATTCCTACGCGTCTAATCACACGGTAAGCACACAAGTTGAAGTAGAGTTGGACCTCTAAAAAAAATGCAGAAAGTTCGTATGTCGGAACCATTTCCCAATTGGAGGTAATAGCAATAGGAAAAGTCTGTTCCAGTGTCAAACTGGGACCACCATACAAACTTTGAAGTCACATTTGAACATCCTTAACTGCCGTAAAGCATAAAAACAAATGCTAACAACCTATGGAAAACAACACTGTTCTTTCTGTCTTCCAGGTTTGGGGCGGAAACACTTATTGTGACGGTAATAACACTTAACACTGTGCATGGAAAGACTGTTACATCATTGTAAGTGGGAGTACAGTACTGTAATGATAGTAGGCTATACTGTACAAGCCATTTGTGAGCATGTGCAGTACGTAGACCACGCCAGGGGACATAGTCATTAGCAACGGAAGGAAACATTTATCTCAAATGTGTGCCGGGTTCCGTTTCAGCAGTTTTACATGAGATGATTCCAGAAGATGAACGAACAAAGGAGAAGGGATTTGCTACACTATATTGCCAAAAGTATTTGGCCACCCAGGCAAATGATCAGAATCAGGTGTCCTAATCACTTGGCCCGCCCACAGGTGTATAAAATCAAGCACCTAAACATGGAGACAGTTTCTACAAACATTTGTGAAAGCATGGGCCGCTCTCAGGAGCTCAGTGATTTCCTGCGTGGAACTGTCATAGGATGCCACCTGTGCAACAAATCCAGTCGTGACCCTGGCCGAGTCATACCAAAGACTATAAAAATGGGACCCATTACCTCCCTGCTTGGCACTCAGCATCAAGGGTTGGAATTGGGGGTTAAATCACCAAAAATGATTCCCGGGCGCGGCACCGCTGCTGCCCACTGCTCCCCTCACCTCCCAGGGGGTGATCAAGGGGATGGGTCAAATGCAGAGGACAAATTTCACCACACCTAGTGTGTGTGTGACAATCATTGGAACTTTAACTTTAAATTTCCTCGCTCCTAAATATTCCAAAGTCAACTGTCGGCTTTATTATAATAAAATGGAAGAGTTGGGGAATAACAGCAACTCAGCCATGAAGTGGTAGGCCATGTAAACTGACAGAGAGGGGTCAGCGGATGCTGAAGCCCATAGTTCAAAGAGGTTACCGACTTTCTACAGAGCTCCAAACTTCATGTGACCTTCCAATTAGCCCACGTACAGTACGCAGAGAGCTTCATTGAATGGGTTTCCATGGCCAGGCAGCTGCACCAGTGCACAAAGTAAGATGACAGAGTCTGGTGTGGATGAACTTGACTGGCCTGCACAGAGTCCTGACCTGAATCCGATGGAACACCTTTGGGATGAATTAGAATGGAGACTGAGAGCCAGGTCTTCTCGAGCAACATCAGTGTGTGACCTCACCAATGCTCTTTTGGAAGAATGGTCGAAAATTCCTGTAAACACACTCCTTGTGGACAGCCTTCCCAGAAGAGTTGAAGCTGTAATAGCTGCAAAAGGTGGACCGACATCATATTGAACCCTATGGGTTAGAAATGGGATGGCACTTCAAGTTCATATGTGAGTCAAGGCAGGTGGCCAAATACTTTTGGCAATATAGTGTATCTAGTCCAGTGTGGAACATCTCCTGTCTCTTTTATCAGGGTAGCAACTAACATCCAATGGTTTCTTGCCTTAACATGGAAAAGAAAATTCTAAAAGAAAATCTAATTTTTACAAATCACTATTTTACAAGCTGCTGAGCCTCCTATAATGTCCTCTGGCGTCCCCCTGGGGACACACTTCTACACAGCGGTGGATTTTTATTTAAAGCAGGTGTCTAAAGCACTTTTTATATAAACATTCTAAAGACATAATAACAATGTCCCGGATTAGAAAATGACACAAACAAACAAAATAAGCAACTGGCCCAAACTTTGCATCTTTGATGGTTTCAGTGGCTCCTGTCATGATGACCATGTGTATAATGCTAAAATATATAGTTCAAACCACTATATGTTGATTAACCTACATTGTATTGCATTTCGCATATTTAATGTACAAAATGTAGGAAAGTGGCCTCCTTTCAATTTTCTGTATGCAGCCCTCGCTGGAAAAAATTTGGACTCTCTTGTTTTAAGAGAACTTTTGCTTTCCGCTACATACAAAACCCAAAACCAGTGAAGTTAGCACGTTGTGTAAATGGTAAATAAAAACAGAATACAATGATTTGTTGTTATTTTTTGCAAATATTAGCTCATTTGGAATTTGATGCCTGCAACATGTTTAAAAAAACTGGCACAAGTGGCAAAAAAGACTGAAACAATTGAGGAATGCTCATCAAACACTTATTTGGAACATCCCACAGGTGAACAGGCTAATTGGGAACAGGTGGGTGCCATGATTGGGTATAAAAGCAGCTTTCATGAAATGCTCAGTCATTCACAAACAAGGATGGGGCGAGGGTCACCACTTTGTGAACAAATGCGTGAACAAATTGTCCAACAGTCTAAGCACAACATTTCTCAACGAGCTATTGCAAGGAATTTAGGGATTTCACCATCTACAGTCCGTAATATCTTCAAAAGGTTCAGAGAATCTGGAGAAATCACTGCACGTAAGCCGCAAGCCCGTGACTTTCCATCCCCCAGGCGGTCTTGCGTCAAAAAGCGACATCAGTGTGTAAAGGATATCACCACATGGGCTCAAGAACACTTCAGAAAATCACTGTCAGTAACTACAGTTTGTCGCTACATCTGTAAGTGCAAGTTAAAACTTTACTATGCAATGCGAAAGCCATTTATCAACAACACCCAGAAACGCCGCCTGCTTCGCTGGGCCCGAGCAAGAATGGGAAAGAATTCCACCTGGAAAGCTTCAAAAAATGGTCTCCTCAGTTCCCAAACGTTTACTGAGTGTTGTTAAAAGGAAAGGCCATGTAACACAGTGGTAAAAATGCCCCTGTGCCAACTTTTTTGCAATGTGTTGCTGCCACTTAATTCTAAGTTAATGATTATTTTCCCCAAAAAATTAAGTTTCTCAGTTCAAACATTAAATAGCTTGTCTTTGCAGTCTATTCAATTGAATATAGGTTGAAAAGGATTAGATAGGCTCCAGCGCCCCCGCGACCCCAAAGGGAATAAGCGGTAGAAAATGGATGGATGGATGTATTCTGTTTTTATTTACGATTTACACAACGTGCCAACTTCACTGGTTTTGGGTTTTGTAGTGTTGAACTGAAAATGAATAAAAACGCCGTTATGCTTATGTGTTTACGTGACAAGGGCCTTAAACGGTGACATCGCCCCCCAGTGGCCTGGCATGCATACTACAGCAAAACCTGGATTTACGCACTTAATTTGCTTCTTGAAAAGGGTTTGTAAACATACAAATTTATATACTGGAGCAAATTTCTCCATAAGAAACAATGTAAACATGAATATTGTGTTCCTGCCTCGACAATAGCCCATGAAAGTTAAAGTTTGTACACATTGAACACAATATAAAGTGATATACAGTACTGTATATCAAACAAACATAACAAGGGGGTGATGGATCAACTTCATATTTAATAACAAAGTCAAAACAACAACAAATAGGTGATCTGTCTTTATTCACACACACGCACACACACATTGTCGCTAGCCCTGTGGTGCACTCACAGTTTGAAGTCACAAAACTCTTAACTTTGATACAATGGTTGGACTAAAAAATTAAATCCACTTTACCTTGTTTGTTAATCTTTTTGGTGCACAGTGGAAGGGAAGGGGGAAGGCAGTGTTGACAATGCTGTGGATACTGCCTGAATGTTTCAAACCACACATCGCTTGTCCATTGCTTCTTTTGGACTCATATAGAGTTAGTAAAACTAGAAAAATGCTGTAAAAATGGCAAAATAAATCACTTGAAAAGCATACAAAATAAATGACTAAATAAGCACAAGCAACAACCTGCCCACAATGGATGTGCTGCCGGGCACAAAATGGCTGCACAGCAGACACGCAGTGGGTGGATGAAAGGTTCATAGACTGAGACAAAGTTCATACACCAAAGCATATTTTTATTCACATTTGTACGTTTTCACAGGGGATTAGTGGTGTGAAAAAGGAAAAGGCTGGTATTGTGTGGGGCACCATCATGTGTGGCGTTTGCTAGCTTACGTTGTCCTTGGCTGACCATCTTACAAACAGATTTTCATCCGGGTGTTTAGATGATGTGGTGTTTGTGGCGCAGCATGACTTCAAGCCAACCAACCACAGAGATCTCTCATTCGGGAAGGGGGATCAGTTCCAGGTGCTGCAAGAGTAAGTACATGTTGGTGCAGTACTACCTCGACTTACGAGTAGTACTGAGTCCATGACCAACCTCCTAACTCAAAACACTTGCATCTCAGATCAATGTTGAAATGAAATGAAATCAATATAATTGGTGCTTGGCTCACCCAAAACAACATCATTTTAATATGTAACATGTCTTTTAAAAAGAAAAACGTTTTATATAAACAATACAATAGAATGTAGTACTAACAACTACATTAGTTTTATGAAGTAGTTTAAAGATACAGGTAATGTACAGCAGGGGTGTCAAACGTACGACCCAAGGGCCCGCGAACAGGTTTTATCCGGCCCGCGGGATGAGTTTGCTAAAAAAAATTAACCTGAAATTTTTGAATGAAAGAAATTGCTGTTCCAAATGTGTCCACTCGATGTCGCAATAGCAATTATTTGTATCTTTGTAGATGATGCTACATATGTACAAAATAAACCACATGATGTACTATACATTACCTTTTGCACTATATTAATTTATATTATTATGTGTTGTCAACTTTGTACTTTTTTATGTCATTGCCTGAAATAAATAAATAAATTAAATAATGAAAAAAAATGTTGGTACAACAGTCGAGGAAAATGATCAAACTACATAAATAACTTTCTGTATTTTGATGTTGATATCATTTTTATTATCTTGATGGATTAAAAATGAACACCAATGTGATCAACATTATCACATCATTTAATCAGAAAGTATAAATAACAAATACATTATTTAAAAAAATATATATATATATATATATTATGATTTGTAAATTTTCAGAATGTGCTTGTTCTATTTTTAAACAGAGAAAACAATCTGAAATTGACTTTATTTTTAAGTTATCGTGCCGTGATTTTACCAGTCCGGCCCACTTGGGAGTAGATTTTTCTCCATGTGGCCCCCCGATCTAAAATGAGTTTGACACCCCTAATGTACAGCATTTACCTTGGAGAGTAGCAGCTTCTCCGTCAAACACAACATCAGCAGCTTTTCCATATTTTCATGGATACATGTCCACAGTTTAGATATTATTTTAACATACTTGGCTGGCGTTATCAACTCATTTGGCTACAGTATGCTGCAAATCAGCAGTGATACGCTCAACTGCTTTGCCAAAATGTCAACACACTTTCTCAGCACCGTCCTTCAAATTCACTTCCTTCCTTCCCATGGATGGAATCACAAAGTTATGTTGATCTTTAGCTATAAGCTAATTCTAGCAAGTAAGACCGTCAATGTTTACGGGGTTCACCGTGACATTTGTCAGTGCTTCTCAAATATTTTCTATTACGCCACCCCTGGGAAGAAGAAAATATTTCACGCCCCCTCCCACTCTCCACCGTGACTATAAATAGTATAATTTGTGTGCACAATTTTTACAACTACTGTATACCTCTGCATAACATTGTAAGTTTATTAACATTAAAGGAAACAACACACCGGTCTTTCCTCGTTTCCCACCGGGGTTACAGTTAAAGCCAAGTGCTACATGCACTTCACCATATTCTGGTATGGCAAAAAAAGCATGTTCCCTGGGTTCCGCCCCACTATTTGAGAACGACTGTGTTACACAAACTAAAAGACCTCAACGGCGGAGTGGGCGGATGAGGGTTGCATAGAAGCTCCACAACGGTCACAAAGGCGGAAGAAGGCTGCAGCAAAGATGGGCCCCCAATTGTCTTGGTCTCCATGCCATTGGACCCTGTCCTTCTCTTTGCTAAGGACAGTGTGGTGGCTGGCTGTGCTCTAGTCTCCCCACTTTAAAAGATTCCACGCACAGGCGTTCTCCTGAAGGCAATCCCACCAACAGGAGGACAATCATACTCGTTTCGGGTGATCGCCGACGACGAAAGGCGGGGATGCTTGTAACTCCAATTTTTGCATGCAACTTAAAGCATAACAATCAGCTCTTATCTCAAAACACTCTCCAGGTGCCACTGTACTCTGTCGCGGTACACCAAACGCTTTTAATGTGACACCTGTGTCGTTGTAAGGAACGGAGAATGGTTGCTGGCTCGGTCGTTGTCCACCGGACACGAGGGTTTCATACCCTCTAATTACGTCGCAAGAGCCGACACGCTGGAGGTGGAGAAGTAAGTTGTACACGTCATGCACGAAGCGTGATGTAATGTGACGTACGCCTGCATGCATACAGGTGGTTCTTTAAGGACCTGAGCAGAAGAGAAACCGAAAGGCTGCTCCTGGCGCCCGGAAACAAACCAGGGGCCTTCCTCATCCGGGAAAGTGAGACGTGTAAAGGTAATGCGGATGCTTTCGTCGTCTTTGGGAGTCTATCAGCTAACCTCGCGTATTATGTACGAGGTGTGTCAGAAAACTTCCAGGATTGTTAATGTTGATGTCGTGTGAGAACATCGCCGTGCTGGAGCAATCTCCAATGCAGACCTGGGCAAATTAAGGCCCCGGGGGCTTAAGCTTTTCAATTTCATTCCCAAATTTTTTTTTTTAGATCTTTAAGATGGAAACTGTAGCTGCCATTATGATGTGCAGTGATGTTTTCAAATGACCGTAAGTCTTGAACTATACAAAGTATTTCAATGGTTAGAATCTGCACTTTTGCATGATATACTAGTTACTATGGTAATCTAATTAGTTACTATGGTAATCTAATTAGTTACCATGGCAATCTAATTAGTTACTATGGTAATCTAATTATAGGTTGATTGGCAACACTAAATTGGCCCTAGTGTGTGAATGTGAGTGTGAATGTTGTCTGTCTATCTGTGTTGGCCCTGTGATGAGGTGACGACTTGTCCAGGGTGTACGCCGCCTTCATCCCGATTGTAGCTGAGATAGGCTGCAGCGCCCCCCGCGGCCCCAAAGGGAATAAGCGGTAGAAAATGGATGGATGGATGGGTAATCTAATTATAGGTTGATTGGCAACGCTAAATTGGCCCTAGTGTGTGAATGTGAGTGTGAATGTTGTCTGTCTATCTGTGTTGGCCCTGCGATGAGGTGGCGACTTGTCCAGGGTGTACCCCGCTTCCGCCCGAATGCAGCTGAGATAGGCTCCAGCACCCCCCACGACCTGAAAGGGACAAACGGTAGAAAATGGATGGATGGATGGATGGATGGATGGATGGATGGATGGATGGATGGATGGATGGTAATCTAATTAGTTACTATAGTCATCTAATTAGTTACTATGGTAATCTTATTAGTTACTATGGTAATCTAAGTCACAGCAGCTCAGACGAGGCACCAAGCAGTGTGGGTGGGGAGCGTTTCCACAGAGTGTTTCCAGAGCGGCCAGCCTGAAATGCGGGTGTCAGGGACAGACGCGGAAGGAGATTTTTGCTACAAAGTTCTAAAGCTAAGTGATATATCAGATGTATCAGATTGTAGGTGGGTTTTTTTTTACCCTTCGCATTAATTTTTTGCTGTGTTTGTTGCATTTTTGTTGCGTTTGTCAATATTCAGTGTTTTATCGTTCATAGTTAATCTTGTAAATCCCACATTATTTTCATGTACATTCTGGGTGTCTCATTCAGTAAAAATGTTTTAATTCCATTCCGTTTTTTAAGGCGGTCTGTTATAACGTTTTTAGCATTCAATCAGACAATATTGGGAGGTTTTGTATTAGTGTTCCTAAAAATCAGATATACCGGCCCCCAGACACTTTTTTTTTCTCTAAATTTGGCCCCCGAGTCAAAATAATTGCCCAGGCCTGCACCAATGTGTGATTTTATTTCCTCTCGCCCAATCTCAAGGGGGTAAAATGAACTTTTCTGACAGACCTCATAAAAGTAAAACAACAAAAGAGTCAAAACTACTGAGTCGATGTTTAAAGTGGTGTTTGTGGTAGGTTCCTTCTCGCTGTCCGTCAGAGATTTTACAGCGGAAACGGCCGACGTGGTGAAGCACTACAAGATCCGCTCCCTGGACAACGGAGGCTACTACATCTCCCCGTCCAGCACCTTTTCCTCCCTGCAGGAGCTGGTCAAACACTACACATGTGAGTCACCTCCTTTCAATTTTGCACTACTGCGCATGCTGAGTCCATGATGGCCATGTTTTTCAACCAATCTCCCTCAAATTTCACACATGTGCTTGTCGGTACACCCTAAAGGTTTGAGGCGATTCGGCTAAACAACCTAAAAAAATAATAATTTTTGAGACTTGTTTGAATCAACCTGCGATTTTATGAATTTGTTATGTTAAGTTGTTCTTGTATCCTTAAATGGGAACTGCATTTTTATTTGGAATTTTGCTAATCATTCACAAAACTTATGAGAGACAAGACGTCAAAAAAGGTCTTGCTTTTTTTCTCTTTCTAACATATAAAAATCATTCTGTGCGGCTAGCAATGCAGCTAATGGGAGCAATCAATTCTACCAATAAATCACTTTAAAAATGCTTTAATAAAACGCCAACAATACTTCCTTTACGTTTTTGTAACTCGTTTAATAACCCAGCTGTAGTGACATTGTTATTGTAAGAGCGAACACAGGAACTTTTTTAATAGCGTAGTAACACATCAGCATGCTACGGTACAAGCTAGATACAGAAAGTGATAAGCTAGCTTCTACGTCAGCACGAAGCGGGTTTGAGTTTGTAATACACAACACAATGCGATAAGACACCAATTTGAATAATCATATTACAGTATCTGTAAAGTATTAGCCCACATTTCATGTTTTGTTTTTACACAGCTAGCCAGACAGCGTATACACTTGGGTAAAACGGAATCCATCCTGTTTGGGTCCCACATCAACCTTCAGAAAGTCAGTGACTTCACTATAAAAGTGGATGACATTGTTATCACCAGGAAAGATGAGGTCACCTACCTAGGTTCCATTCTAGAGGCTAATCTTTCCTGTGATAAAATGGCAACCAAGGTAATCAAAAAGGTCAACCAACGAACAAGATTTCTTTACAGAATCTCCTCTCTGGTCAACAAAAGCACCATGAGGATTCTGGCGGGAACTCTCATTCAACCCTTTTTCGATTACGCGTACACCTCCTGGTACCCTAGCACCTACAAAACCCTCAAATCTAAACTCCAAACATCCCAGAACAAGCTAGTCAGATTACTTCTAGACCTCCACCCCAGATCACACCTCACTCCTACCCACTTCTCCAAAGTGGGCTGGCTCAGGGTGGAGGACAGAGTAAAACAACTTGCACTGAGCCTAGTCTATAAAATCCGCTACACCTTCCTGATACCGAAGTACATGTCAAACTACTTCTATAACGTAAATGACCGCCATAACCACAACACCAGGGGGAGCTCCACTAACCACGTTAAACCCAGATTCCGATCTAACAAAGGTCTTAACTCATTCTCTTTCTATGCCACATCAATGTGGAATGCGCTCCCAACAGGTGTAAAAGAAAGGGCATCTCTATCCTCCTTCAAAACCGCAATAAAAGTACACCTCCAGGCAGCTACAACCCTAAACTAACACCCTCCCCGGATTGTTAATAATCAAATGTAAACAATCAAATGCAGATACTTTTTCTTATGCCTTCTGATCTCTCTCTCTCTCTCTCTCTCTCTCTCATCTCTCTCTCTCTCTCTCTCTCTCTCTCTCTCTCTCTCTCTCTCTCTCTGCCCACTACTTGCTGTCCATATCCTACCAAGTCAGACCTACACTGTTCCAATATCCATTTCTCTGTCCTCAATTGTTGATGACTGATGATAACAACCAAACCTACCCCCCCCCCCCCCCCACACCCCGGATTGTAAATAATGTAAATAATTCAATGTGATTATCTTGTGTGATGACTGTATTATGATGATAGTATACATCTGATAGGATACATCTGTATCATGAATCAATTTAAGTGGAACCCGACTTAAAGAAGTTATTATAATAATGTTATAATGTTATAATATAATAATGTTAATAATAATAATATAAATAAATAAATAGATCTAGATCTAGCCTATTTCTATTAATTTGTTCATCAGTAAAATATTTTTAAAGACTACTCCAATTTTTTAGCTGAATATTTTTATCTGTGTGTGGCATTGCATTAGTGTTTGACAAGAATAAATAAATACAAACAGAATAATGCCACGTACACCATCTGATGTGTGGAGACATTTCACCCCAACCAATGTAGGCGGAAAGGCTGTGTACATTTGCAAATACTGTGCAAAGAGCTACGTCAAAAATGCCACAAAGATGCAGCAGCATATAGACAAGTGCCCAATAATATATCATTATTGTAATTCCCATATATTCCCATTAATTCCCATGGACGGTGTCCAACTTTGAATAATCAAAAAATGGTCAATATTTCCAAACTTCCCGAGCTTAACTTCTCGTGGTAAATTTACGGAAAGTTTCCGTAAATGTACCGGAAACTTTCCACCCCTTTGCAACCCTAGTTGTGAATTCTCATTTGTCCAAAAATAGTTGTCGTCATTGTTTGTTACCAAGTCTGCCATGATTAGAACACACGCGCGTGTTAATTGCGAAAGTAGCAACACACAGCACATGCCGGAAGTCGGATGTGCGCTGCTATAAAAACGGAAATAATATATATAATATATATAACATATATATATAATATAATGTGCGCCGTAGAAAGAAGTCCCGCTATTGATTAAAATGACCAAAATACGCTGTACGAAATCTGCCCTGGTCTTCAGAATCAACAATGCAGGCGTCTGTGCACTGTCAGTGAACGGACACAAACATTTGATAGACAGTTGTTATAGCCAATCAGATCACGAGTTGATGTCAGTATGGCCTTATAGATGGCCTACATTTACGCGTCCTGTGATTGGATACTCACCGGGTACGTTAGCGGATTAATTTGAGAACACATAGAGTTGATAGACAGTTGTGATAGCCAATCAGATCACAAGTTGTTGACAGTAGCCTATCTAGGTAGCCTGATGTTAAGGAAACTGTGACTGGATACTCACTTGTCATTTCAAAGTGAGTATCCAATCACAAATTGCAACTTAGCAGGAAGTGGGAAGTGTTGACCCTCAAAGAAAGAGAACATGTTGATTAGGTGGCAGTTATATATTATGAGCTAGGTAATATAATAACTCCATAACCCAGCATGCCACAGTAATGAAGAGGATGTGCAGTAGCCCTGTATAGGTTGTTGAATGTAGTGTTACGTGAGTGTTACCGTACAATGTTGAAGGTGTGCGTTGTACAACCTTTATTTAACCAGATAAGAAACCCATTGAGACCAAGATCTTTTTCACAAGGGTGACCTGGCCAAGAGGTCAACAGCACATGTCACAGAGCAGTTTCAGCAAACTAATACGTTAAGACATACAGAGAGATGTGAGAGATGCGGAAGTCCAGAAGAGGCAAGGCAGGCTCGGAGGTCCGTGGGCAAGCAAGAGATCAAGGGCAGGAGCGAGGCGTCAGAGTCCGTGTCCAAGCGAGAGGTCGAGATCAGGGAAGGCAGCAAGAAGACCAGAGAGAATCCGGGGAGAAAAAACTCAAGCCAATGGGATACAATGAGAAACCATGAAAGGGACCGCAGATGTAGGGATACCCCCCCTGGGCGACCGGTGCAATGGACGTCAAGTGGATCTAGTTATTAATGTGAGAGTCCAGTCCATAGTGGGGCCAGCAGGGGATCATCTTGAGTGGAAACAAGTCAGCAGCGCAAAGACGTCCCCAACTGATGCACAGATGAGTGGTCCACCCCCGACTTTGAACAGCTAACACTTCATTTGTGGTCACCTAATAACCTCTCCACGCAGGAGAGAGGGGCAAAGCAGAAAAGAGACGGCAGATCAACTGGTCTAAAAGGGGGGTCTAATTAAAGGCTAGCGTGTACAAATGAGTTTTAAGATGGGACTTAGATTAAAATACGTTAACATGTCAACAGTTAGCATGCGTCAGGTACCAAAATATGACTGAGCTTTAAACCTGCAAAATGAGCTAAAAGAGATAGCAGATACTAGCAAAAGGGTGATGGATTATCATCTCACTTCAACATCTCTGTCATGAAAAAATATATAAGTATATGTTCTTAATTGTCTTACCCTGGATAAATATATAAATGTAAACTAGGAAATACATGTTGAAATACTACATATATATATATATATATATATATATATATATATATATATATATATATATATATATATATATATATATATATATATATATGTAGTATATATACATATACATGGTCCGGTGGCCATGGATGAAGTGCTGGCTGTCCAGAGTTGGGACCCGGGGTGGACCGCTCGCCTGTGCATCGGCTGGGAACATCTCTTGGCTGCTGACCCGTCTCCGCTCGGGATGGTTTCCTGCTGTCCCCACTATGGTCTGGACTCTTACTATTATGTTGAATCCACTATGGACTGGACTCTCACAATATTATGTCAGACCCACTCGACATCCATTGCATTCGGTCTCCCCTAGAGGGGGGGATTACCCACATATGCGGTCCTCTCCAAGGTTTCTCATAGTCATTCACATCGACGTCCCACTGGGGTGAGTTTTTCCTTGCCCTTATGTGGGCTTTGTACCGAGGATGTCGTTGTGGCTTGTGCAGCCCTTTGAGACACTGATTTAGGGCTATATAAATAAACATTGATTGATTGATTGATACTACTTTGTATTTAAACATGTATTTTGTTGTACTTTTTAAGTGCAATGACAACGACAACAGTTCCGTTCCAGTCTATTGCCCAGAAGGCTTAGCGTCGTAGACAGGAACCAGGAGTAGATATGAGCTACGGAGGAGGACTACAATTGTGCCGTTTGAGCAATAATAACTTCAAGTCTTGCAGTTTTTGCATACATAGATTTGGATCAGACAGTTGACGTGCGTGTTTGAGCGCCGCTCAGTGACAAATTCTATTGGCGAATATGACACTGATTGGCCAAAATGTGCCATTGGACAAAGTTGGACATAATTTGCGTGAATTGGCGCGTTCACAACATCACAAATTCCCGGAGGGACTGGACAGTGGGTGTTTTGTAGAGGTGCATCAGAAATTTCAAGTCAATCTGGGTTATTGGGCCATTATGTGGGCTCTGAACCGAGGATGTCGTTGTGGCTTGTGCAGCCCTTTGAGACACTTGTGATTTAGGGCTATATAAATAAACATTGATTGATTGATTGATTAATGTCTGTGCATAGGTACGGCTGACGGTTTGTGCCAGCGTCTGTACGCCCCCTGCAAGAAGAAGCCCCCCTTGCAGCCATGGGCTCCGGACGAATGGGAGATCCCCAGAGAGACCCTAAAACTGGTGAAGAAACTCGGGGCCGGCCAGTTTGGGGAAGTGTGGATGGGTGAGTGGAATTTGATGAAAGGAAACAGTTGGCGGAATGTGGAGTCATGTCTGGTTTCCACTACAGGCTACTATAAGAACATGCTGAAGGTGGCCGTGAAGACCCTAAAGGAGGGCACCATGGAGCCGCACGCCTTCCTGCAGGAGGCCAACCTGATGAAGCAGCTGCAGCATGAACGGCTGGTGCGACTGCACGCTGTGGTCACAAAGGAGCCCATTCTCATCGTCACAGAGTTCATGGTCAATGGTAGGACAATCCATGCAGCTCGATATTCATAATCAATACATCTGAATTGTCCTTCCACGTTCAGGGTGCCTACTGGACTTCTTAAAAACGGACGACGGAAAAAGGCTGAGGCTCAATAAGCTGATAGACATGTCAGCACAGGTGCGACTTCTGTTAACTTCCTTACAGTTATTGGTGCCATCATTTTCCCATCCACTATCAAGCACATCCATTTGATATAATATCCGAGATCATTTTGTGCTCCTGTTGAAGACAGATAGCGGAAGGCATGGCGTACATCGAGAGCCAGAACTCCATCCACCGAGATCTGCGAGCCGCAAACATCCTGGTCAACGACACGTTGCACTGTAAAATCGCAGACTTTGGTCTGGCCAGGCTGGTGGAGTCTGAATACACGGCTCAAGAAGGTTCACTCAGTCTTTTATTTTCAACGCATAAATGATTTAAATACTGCTCTCAGGGCCAGGGACGTCAAAGTGGAGGGGTAAGTGGGGATTTTGTACAGGGGCCCAAAGCACAGGGAACACCCGGGCTTTTGTAAAAGTATTTTTTCTGTCGTTTAAATATGCAGGCCTCAAATTTAAACTTTTCAAGGTCAAGGCCTTAAAGGAGGGGTCATATTTTAGGGCACCAAGGCAAGTTAGAAGAGCACCAAGGCAAACATTATTTTCTTTCGAGGCAGGGGCTCCAAAGCATGCATGAATGCATATATATATATATATATATATATATATATATATATCCATCCATCCATCCATTTTCTACCGCTTATTCCCTTTGGGGTCGCGGGGGGCGCTGGAGCCTATCTCAACTACAATCGGGCGGAAGGCGGGGTACACCCTGGACAAGTCGCCACCTCATCGCAGGGCCAACACAGATAGACAGACAACATTCACACTCACATTCACACACTAGGGCCAATTTAGTGTTGCCAATCAACTTATCCCCAGGTGCATGTCTTTGGAAGTGGGAGGAAGCCGGAGTACCCGGAGGGAACCCACGCAGTCACGAGGAGAACATGCAAACTCCACACAGAAAGATCCCGAGCCCGGGATTGAACCCAAGACTACTCAGGACCTTCGTATTGTGAGGCAGATGCACTAACCCCTCTTCCACCGTATATATATATATATATATATATATATATATATATATATATATATATATATATATATATCAGAGAGCTGCCACTTTAACGTGGTAGAGGAGTTTGCGTGTCCCAATGATCCTAGGAGCTATGTTGTCCAGGGGCTTTATGCCCCCTGGTAGGGTCTCCCAAGACAAACTGGTCCTAGGTGAGGGATCAGACAAAGAGCAGCTCGAAGACCTCCATGAAGAAAACGAACAAGGAACCCAGATTTCCCTTGCCCGGACGCGGGTCACCGGGGTCCCCCTCTGGAGCCAGGCCCGGCCACCAGGCGCTCGCCATCGTGCCCCACCTCCGGGCCTGGCTCCAGAGGGGGACCCCGGTGACCCGCGTCCGGCCAGGCACAGCCCGAAGAGGCAACGTGGGTCCCCCCTCCAATGGGCTCACCACCCATAGCAGGGGTCATAGAGGTCGGGTGCGATGTGAGCTGGGCGGTAAGCGAGGGCAGGGCACAGAAGCTAGCTCTTGGGACGTGGAACGTCACCTCGCTGGGGGGGAAGGAGCCTGAGCTAGTGCGCGAGGTGGAGAAGTTCCGGCTAGATATAGTCGGACTCACTTCGACGCACAGCAAGGGCTCTGGAACCAGTTCTCTCGAGAGGGGCTGGACTCTCTTCCACTCTGGCGTTGCCGGCAGTGAGAGGCGACGGGCTGGGGTGGCAATTCTTGTTTCCCCCCGGCTCAGAGCCTGCACATTGGAGTTCAACCCGGTGGACGAGAGGGTAGCTTCCCTCCGCCTTCGGGTGGGGGAACGGGTCCTGACTGTGGTTTGCGCTTACGCGCCAAACCGCAGCTCAGAGTACCCACCCTTTTTGGATTCACTCGAGGGAGTACTTGAGAGCGCTCCCCCGGGTGATTCCCTCGTTCTACTGGGGGACTTCAACGCTCATGTTGGCGGCGACAGTGAAACCTGGAGAGGCGTGATTGGGAAGAATGGCTGCCCGGATCTGAACCCGAGCGGTGTTTTGTTATTGGACTTTTGTGCCCGTCACAGATTGTCCATAACGAACACCATGTTCAAACATAAGGGTGTCCATATGTGCACTTGGCACCAGGACACCCTAGGCCGCAGTTCCATGATCGACTTTGTAGTTGTGTCATCGGATTTGCGGCCTCATGTTTTGGACACTCGGTTGAAGAGAGGGGCGGAGCTTTCTACCGATCACCACCTGGTGGTGAGTTGGCTGCGATTGTGGGGGAGGATGCCGGACAGACCTGGCAGGCCCAAACGCATTGTGAGGGTTTGCTGGGAACCTCTGGCAGAGTCTCCTGTCAGAGAGTTTCAATTCCCACCTCCGGAAGAACTTTGAACATGTTCCTAGAACCCGTTGGTGGACACCGGCGGTGAGGGATGCCGTCAAGCTGAAGAAGGAGTCCTATCGGGTTCTTTTGGCTCATAGGACTCCTGAGGCAGCGGACAGGTACCGACAGGCCAAGCGGTGTGCGGCTTCAGCGGTCGCAGAGGCAAAAACTCGGACATGGGAGGAGTTCGGTGAGGCCATGGAAAACGACTTCCGGACGGCTTCGAAGCAATTCTGGACCACCATCCGCCGCCTCAGGAAGGGGAAGCAGTGCACTATCAACACCGTGTATGGCGAGGATGGTGTTCTGCTGACCTCGACTGCGGATGTTGTGGATCGGTGGAGGGAATACTTCGAAGACCTCCTCAATCCCACCAACACGTCTTCCTATGAGGAAGCAGTGCCTGGGGAATCTGTGGTGGGCTCTCCTATTTCTGGGGCTGAGGTTGCTAAGGTAGTTAAAAAGCTCCTCGGTGGCAAGGCCCCGGGGGTGGATGAGATCCGCCCGGAGTTCCTTAAGGCTCTGGATGCTGTGGGGCTGTCTTGGTTGACAAGACTCTGCAGCATCGCGTGGACATCTGGGGCGGTACCACTGGATTGGCAGACTGGGGTGGTGGTTCCTCTCTTTAAGAAGGGGAACCGGAGGGTGTGTTCTAACTATCGTGGGATCACACTCCTCAGCCTTCCCGGTAAGGTCTATTCAGGTGTACTGGAGAGGAGGCTACGCCGGATAGTCGAACCTCGGATTCAGGAGGAACAGTGTGGTTTTCGTCCTGGTCGTGGAACTGTGGACCAGCTCTATACTCTCGGCAGGGTCCTTGAGGGTGCATGGGAGTTTGCCCAACCAGTCTACATGTGTTTTGTGGACTTGGAGAAGGCATTCGACCGTGTCCCTCGGGAAGTCCTGTGGGGAGTGCTCAGAGAGTATGGGGTATCGGACTGTCTGATTGTGGCAGTCCCCTCCCTGTACGATCAGTGCCAGAGCTTGGTCCGCATTGCCGGTAGTAAGTCGGACACGTTTCCAGTGAGGGTTGGACTCCGCCAAGGCTGCCCTTTGTCACCGATTCTGTTCATAACTTTTATGGACAGAATTTCTAGGCGTAGTCAAGGCCTTGAGGGGATCTGGTTTGGTGGCTGCAGGATTAGGTCTCTGCTTTTTGCGGATGATGTGGTCCTGATGGCTTCATCTGGCCAGGATCTTCAGCTCTCACCGGATCGGTTCGCAGCTGAGTGTGAAGCGACTGGGATGAGAATCAGCACCTCCAAGTCCGAGTCCATGGTTCTCGCCCGGAAAAGGGTGGAGTGCCATCTCCGGGTTGGGGAGGAGATCTTGCCCCAAGTGGAGGAGTTCAAGTACCTCGGAGTCTTGTTCACGAGTGAGGGAAGAGTGGATCGTGAGATCGACAGGCGGATCGGTGCGGCGTCTTCAGTAATGCGGACGCTGTATCGATCCGTTGTGGTGAAGAAGGAGCTGAGCCGGAAGGCAAAGCTCTCAATTTACCGGTCGATCTACGTTCCCATCCTCACCTATGGTCATGAGCTTTGGGTTATGACCGAAAGGACAAGATCACGGGTACAAGCGGCCGAAATTAGCTTCCTCCGCCGGGTGGCGGGGCTCTCCCTTAGAGATAGGGTGAGAAGCTCTGCCATCCGGGAGGAGCTCAAAGTAAAGCCGCTGCTCCTCCACATCGAGAGGAGCCAGATGAGGTGGTTCGGGCATCTGGTCAGGATGCCACCCGAACGCCTCCCTAGGGAGGTGTTTAGGGCACGTCCGACCGATAGGAGGCCGCGGGGAAGACCCAGGACACGTTGGGAAGACTATGTCTCCCGGCTGGCCTGGGAACGCCTCGGGGTCCCACAGGAAGAGCTGGACGAAGTGGCTGGGGAGAGGGAAGTCTGGGCTTCCCTGCTTAGGCTGCTGCCCCCGCGACCCGACCTTGGATAAGCGGAAGAAGATGGATGGATGGATGGATATATATATATATATATATCCATCCATCCATCCATTTTCTACCGCTTATTCCCTTTGGGGTCGCGGGGGGCGCTGGAGCCTATCTCAGCTACAATCGGGCGGAAGGCAGGGTACACCCTGGACAAGTCGCCACCTCATCGCAGGGCCAATACAGATAGACAGACAACATTCACACTCACATTCACCCACTAGGGCCAATTTAGTGTTGCCAATCAACCTATCCCCAGGTGCATGTCTTTGGAAGTGGGAGGAAGCCGGAGTACCCGGAGGGAACCCACGCAGTCACGGGGAGGACATGCAAACTCCACACAGAAAGATCCCGAGCCCGGGATGGAACCCAAGACTACTCAGGACCTTCGTATTGTGAGGCAGATGCACTAACCCCTCTGCCACCATGAAGCCCTATATATATATATATATATATATATATATATATATATATATATATATATATATATATATATATATATATATATATATATGTTTTTTTATTTCATTATTAATATAAACTTGTCAGCTTTTTGTCATGTCATACAATTTATCTCTATTTTTACATTTTGATAGAGGAAGGTATTTTTTATTAAAGTTTACAGCGCTTCAACAACAACAACAACAACAACAACAACTATAATGGAGTCTGACGGAAAACCAACATCGACATTCAATATCAACACCACTATGTTCCAAGGAATCATTGAACAAGAAGACCTGGATTTAGGAGCACATTCATCAACACTCATAAAGATTACTGAAGCAACAAAAAAGATTTCTGAACAGGAAAATATGGAAGTGGAAACTTTTTGCTACAAAGAACATAAAAGTCTTGGAGAAAAGAATTGGAGAACGATATAGATCCAGATCCAACTTCTTTCTCCCACATAAGGAATAATTGTTTTTATTATACAGATGAAACTACAAGAACATGAAGCATTTTTGGAACAATTGAACGAACCCTTCAAAGTGATTGCTGCCTCAGAAACATGGATCGATGATAAAAAAGGAATAGATTTTGATCTGGAAGGATATGAACTAAATTACACTAACAAAACCAAAAAGAACCGAGGAGGAGTAGCTGTGTGTGTGATGAAGAACTTAAACTACAAAGTGGCAGAAAATATCTTAGAATGGAAAACAATTGAAATATGTCATGAAAAAAACAAAAACGTATTGATCAGCTGTAACACCTAAGTCAAGTATTAATATGTTTGAGAAGTGGGTTAAAGCAACCTTTACCGAAATCAGTCAAAAAGTCATTTTTTTATGTGGCGACTTCAACCTTGACCTCATGAACCTTAATAAGACCATTGATGATTTTGCAGATACAATATATACAATATTTATATACATATATATACAAAACCCAAAACCAGTGAAGTTGGCACGTTGTGTAATTCGTAAATAAAAACAGGATACAATGATTTGCAAATCCTTTTCAACTTATATTCAATTGAATAGACTGTAAAGACAAGATTTGTAATGTTCGAACTGAGAATCTTAATTTTTTTTTGCAAATAATCATTAATTTAATTTAATGGCAGCAACACGTTGCAAAAAAGTTGTCACAGGGGCATTTTTTTACCACTGTGTTACATGGCCTTTCCTTTTAACAACACTCAGTAAACATTTGGGAACTGAGGAGACCAATTTTTTAAGATTTTCAGGTGGAATTCTTTCCCATTCTTGCTTGATGTACAGCTTAAGTTGTTCAACAGTCTGGGGTCTCTGTTGTCGTATTTTACGCTTTCTAATGCACCACACATTTTCAATGGGAGACAGGTCTGGACTACAGGCAGACCAGTCTAGTACCTGCACTCTTTTAAAATGAAGCCACGCTGTTGGAACACGTGGCTTGGCATTGTCTTTCTGAAATAAGCAGGGGCGTCCATGATAACGTTGCTTGGATGGCAACATATGTTGCTCTAAAACCTGTATGTACCTTTCAGCATTAATGGTGCCTTCACACATGTGTAAGTTACCCATGCCTTGGGCACTAATACACCCCCATACCATCGTAGATGCTGGCTTTTGAACTTTGCGCCTCGAACAATCCGGATGGTTCTTTTCCTCTTTGGTCCGGAGGACAAAACGTCCACAGTTTCCAAAAACAATTTGAAATGTAGACTCGTCAGAACATGTTTCCACTTTTCATCAGTCCATCTGAGATGAGCTCGGGCCCAGCAAAGCCGGCAGAGTTTCTGGGTGTTGTTGATAAATGGCTTTCGCTTTGCATAGTAGAGTTTTAACTTGCACTTACAGATGTAGCGACAAACTGTAGTTACTGAGAGTGGTTTTCTGAAGTGTTCCTGAGCCTATGTGGTGATATCCTTTACACACTGATGTCACTTTTTGATGCAGTACCGCCTGAGGGATCCAAGGTCTGTAATATCATCACTTACGTGCAGTGATTTCTCCAGATTCTCTGAACCTTTTGATGATATTACGGATCGTAGATGGTGAAATCCCTAAATTCCTTGCAATAGCTGGTTGAGAAATGTTGTTCTTAAACTGTTGGACAATTTGCTCACGCATTTGTTCACAAAGTGGTGACCCTTGCCCCATCCTTGTTTGTGAATGACTGAGCATTTCATGGAAACTGCTTTTAAACCCAATCATGGCACACACCTGTTCCCAATTAACGTCCTCCCCTGTGGGATGTTCCAAATAAGTGTTTGATGAGCATTCCTTGACTTTGTCAGTCTTTTTTGCCCCTTGTGCCAGCTTTTTTGAAACATGTTGCAGGCATCAAATTCCAAATGAGCTAATATTTGCAAAAAATAACAAAGTTTTCCAGTTCGAACGTTAAGTATCTTGTCTTTGCAGTCTATTCAATTGAATAAAAGTTGAAAAGGATTTGCAAATCATTGTATTCTCTTTTTATTTACCATTTACACAACGTGCCAACTTTACTGGTTTTGGGGTTTGTATATTTATGATGTACATAAATCCATCATAAGAAACCGAGAAATGAAAGCTATTTAATCGCATAGTCAATAGTGTGTCATATCGGTCAGCACAGGTGTGTTATTTAATTAACTTGTATTTTCACCTGTTTTGTGGTAATCAGGTGCTAAGTTTCCCATCAAGTGGACAGCCCCAGAG